>NC_068939.1:14293294-14450283 GCF_016801865.2 Culex pipiens pallens
AAACCATTCCACACATTTTTTTATTGCTGTTGATTTACTAAAATAAAGATATTTTTTTACAAGACTTATGAAATTCACAGAGATTTGACCACCTGTTTTAAAAAATTTGAAAGTTTGAGTTTTAGCAGATTTAAAGATTTATAGATTTGATAATTCGAAGATTGGAGTTGAAGCGTGAATCTCTATAGATTTCATTATTTTCATAAAATATTACACATCTTTTGCTAAAACATCAACAGTCAATATTTCTGGAAAATTAAATTGGGGACCATTCTGACGGATGGATTTCTTTGAAATATAATACTCATATTTTTTATTTATAGAAAACCTAATATTCTCAAATAATTACAAGCTCAGAAATATAACAACAGTAAACAAAAAAATCTCCTTTAGAAAGCACTGTCTCTTTCATAACCTGATGACATTGGAAACGCAGAATAATTCATAAAGCCAACTGAATTCCGCAATGACTTAATAAAACTCTTGATTTGAATAACTAACTTTACAACACCCACCTCGCCCTCCTACAGCACAACTTCTGCAACAACTTCTGTATATTCTATCAGTTCTCAACCCTCTCCGCAGCAGCAGCAACAGCAACAACCAGATCAACTCTGCAATCTCTCTCTCTCAAAACCCAAACCACTTCCAGCTGCAACCTGCTACTAGCTGCTCGCTCGCATACTCTTGGTTGCGCGCAAGAAGCCGCAAAGCCTTTGCTTTCGCCGCCACCGATCCAACTCAGTCTCGATTCAGACGCGCTGCGAGACACAACCTCACAAACCCCCCACGAACACTCTGTCTCCTGTGGAGTCCGTCCGTCCGCAACACTTTATTCCTCAACTACTATTTCGCGAGTCGGGCCAACTTGACCTGCCTCAACACGACTGCAACAAGAGTCCTGAACAGTGCCAGAATGTGAGCTTTGGTGGGTGATTCTAGTGGTGTAACTTAAGATCCAAGTGCCAACAGGGTGTTCAACCATGTCCAAACGGTTAAGGTGAAGATAAAGGGAAGGTTCGTCGCTTGTTGTTCAGGAAAAGAGCAAGAGCAACGTTTTTTTCGAAAAGCCCCAACGAAGAAAGTGCTGTATCATAATAAAACCTATTAAGCTAACTGCTCAAGAGTGTGGTGAACGGGTGGTAAAGTGAAGGAAAATACGACCGTTCGGCGGCGGCGTTCGTGCAAAAGAAAAGCTCCTTTTATTATTGAAAACAGACCCAGCCAAGCCAAGTCAAGTGCATTGCCCTCTTCGGCGACTAAGCCTGATCACGGTAGCAGAGGGGCCGTTACGAGAATTTCGGACTTGGGCGGATTTTTATTGGAGCCATAAGCTTGAGGAGGTGAGTTAAGCTCGGTTTTTATTCTTCTCAAGTCAGCAACTTAATCGAAGGAAGGTGGCCGGAGTTGAATAAGCGAAAAGAAAAGGAAATTAATGATTTGTTCTTTGTACGAGAGGAGCGGGGTGGTTGGTGGCGAGATTCTGGGAAGGTCGACTGCGGTAGAAAGTGAAACTGAACCATTAGAATGGTTGAAAGTAAAAACAACGAAAAGCTAGTTGAAGTTGAACTAACGAAGCCAACAATGAGAGTTAGGTAGTGATGAGTGGAAACACTAGCTGAAAAAAACGAGGCAGCAATCAAAATAATTAAACCTCTCGATGGATGCGTTTTATTGAGTTTTTTTCTTCTGTTTGTTTTTCATTGCCCATTTAAACGGGCAATGCAATTGGCCTAACGAAGATTCGCGGAAATTGAAACGTTTGATGTTTTGAGTTGTTTTTTTTCTGCAATAAAACTGGGCCATTAGCCACTGTTGAAATAATTGATCATGGGTCATTTATGTATTAATTCGATCGTCGTAATATTTCTGTTACGGATACGTCTAAACCAGTGTTTCTCAACCGGTGAGGAATTCCCCCCTGGGGGGGAACTTGGCCATTGTAGGGGGGGAATGAGGGTTCAATAGAAATTCAATGTCTTAAATCATTATCTGAAAAAGTCTTTGTCACTTTCTGTTTCTTTGATTACATAGTAATAACAACATTTGTTTTTTCCCAAAAAATAATTATTAAAGTTTCAATTTCTTTAAACAATAAAACGATTTTTTTAATATTTCTCAGGCATTTGTATTTTTTTGGACGCAAGCAGATTTTTTGTGGCAAATTTTTTTACTGGTTTCTGTGAGATTTTTTTAACACTTAATAAAGCAAATTGAAAAACAGTTTTTCAAATATTATTTAAGATTGTTTGAATTCTTCACATTTTTAGAGTAATCTGTTTCTGCCGCAGATAATAATCAATTTTATTTAATATTTGAACATATTTTATAATTGTTTTTATTTATTGTAATTTAAACGAAAAGAAGCCTGGCTTTTCTTGTTCAAAAAAATTGATCAAATAAACAAACAATCAATCAAAATCAAACCTGCGTTTTTTTTTTAATTAAAATAAAGCATTTTCAAATACCTACCTACTATAGTTTATTGCGTAGCTTATACTTTAATTTGTTATGAAAATTGTAATCTTTTTGCAAACCTAAAAAATGTAATTATATTTGTGTAATGATACCAGTAAATAAAAAATAAGGGGGGGGGGGGGAATGAAGTTCTTGCAAATCAGTCAAGGGTGGAATGGTTCGCAAAAGGTTGAGAAACACTGGTCTAAACGATGTGATTCTGCTGGGCACTGAGACCGTATTTCAACAATTAATTTATCAATCAAGAAGGTTTAGAAGTTGATTTTAGAACATTGGAGGATATAAAAAAAAAGTTACATGTCATAGGGGAAATTCTCATATTCCTGTCAGGTTACACACTTAGATTTTTAAACCGAATTCGGTACTTGAAAAATTGTAAACAATTTGTCAAAATGAACAAAATTTTACTGAATATCGGTTGTACTATGAACGATAATGAACTTCATTAACGAGTTCCGGTAATTTTTTTTATCGAATTCGGAAATTTTCAGTTCACCGAACTTTTCAACAGTTGAAAATTCGGTAAACTTTACTAAATATCTAAGTGTGTCAGGATTTAATCCTAATTCCATCCCGTTTGCTGTTTTTCACTGCTTCAACAAATAATTTCACAAAACGTTCCTGCTAACTTTCTAGAGAGCTTTTCATAACTCGATTTCGGTTAAAAACTTCTTTTCGTAGCTGTTAATAAACACCAAAGTGTTGATATGCCAACATTAGGTGCTCGATGTTTTTTTTTTTTTTGTTCTTTTGGCATGCCGATGAGTTGATGGTTTTTTTTTTAGAGTTTGACTATATTTTTAAAACTGTTCTTATGATTAGTAATCACTACTTTGTCCAAGCCACAAAAACGTTACAAAAATTTATAAAACTAATGGCAACATTTTTTTCAACTGACAATTCTGGTAATTTTTTTATAATCAAGTCTCATAGAAGGAAATATTATCCATTTTGATAAGAATAACCAAGTAATCACAAGCACTTAATTGAAATATTAATTCAGCACTAAATCAGCACTGGAATGATTTAAAGTAGTGAATAAGCTTTGCGAATGCCTCAAAGTACCAAAACTTTGCAGCATTAAATCACCAGTTACGACCTTGAAAATGTGCTTCAAAGCATAACTTGGGAAGGTCAGTTTTTGATATTGTGAGAAGATCGAAATAACATATATGTTATTGGGATGATCGGATTAGTTGTAAAAATAACAAAAATCAATAACAAAGATTTGTTCGAAGAATAACTTAAACTGTTATTATGTTGTTATTGCAATAACAAACCAATAACACAGAAGGAATCATGAAGGAATAACAAGATTTGTTATTTTGTGCGGAGAGGTGGAGCAGCATAATAACAAAAAATGTTATTGAACTGGGATGTCTCCATAACAAAAAAAAAGTTATTGTTTTGGTTTATTTGTAATTTGCAAATAAACCTGCAGTTGCCATAACTCCTCTGTACTAGTCAGGGCTGCAGAGTCGGGTACCTCCAAGCGACTTTGAATCCATACTTTGAAGACAACTCCGACTCTGGATGCAGGATATGACGTCAACGACGACTTCAGCTCTCCAAAAATACCCGACTTCACAGATTCCGACTCCAAGTAAAAGTTGCTGAAAATTATATGAATCCGATGCAGCCTCCGCCCAGTCACGACGTTCTAGCAGGATTCTAGCAGAGTTCTCACAGAGCTGGATATTCTTACAGCATTCTAGCAAAAATGTTCAACCGTTCTAGAAGGATTCTGGCAGAACCAGCTCTGCTAGAATATTTCGTGACTGGGCGAGGTCTCACTCTAGCTCGAACTTCAACGTCAGCTCCGACTTCCTGGGGACCATCCATAAACCACGTGTACATTTTAGGGGGGGGGGGGGGGGGTATGGCGATTGTCCACGATCCATACAAAAAAGTTATTTTTTGTATGGACAATTGTCCACGAAGGGGGGGGGGGATAAAAGATTCCCAAAAAAGTGTCCACGTGGTTTATGGATGGTCCCCTGGCTCTGTGAAAATAATAACAGTTTTTGTTATTCACACTTCAAAAATTCTCAATAAATAAATCCATTCCGTTAGGGAATATAACAAAATTAAAAAAAGAACCCTCAAAAGTTAATTTTATCGGATAAATTTTTGCTTGGAACCCCATTTCATGGTGAAATAAATGACCCCGATGAAATTGGTCAAAATTATTTCATAGTTCTAGCCTATTTTAGTAAAATCCCTTAGGGGGTATATCAAATAATTAAAAAAATCAACTTTCAAAATTTCCACTTTTTAGAATAATTTTAGCTTAAGGACCCCATTTCAGGGCCAAAATAGTGACCCTGACGAAATTGGTCAAAATTATCCCATAGTTCTAACCATTTTAAACAAAGTCCTTTAGAAGGTATATTAAATAATTAAAAAAATCAACTTTCAAAATTTCAACTTTTTAGAATAATTTTAGCTTAAGGACCCCATTTCATGGCCAAAATAATGACCCTGACGAAATTGGTCAAAATTATCCCATAGTTCTAACCATTTTAAACAAAGTCCTTTAGAAGGTATATCAAATAATTAAAAAAATCAAATTTCAAAATTTCAACTTTTCAGAATAATTTTTGCTTAAGGACCCCATTTCATGACCAAAATAATGATCCCGACGAAATTAATCAAAATTATCCCATAGTTCTAGCCAATTTTAACAAAGTCCTTTAGGGGGTATATCAAATAATAAAAAAAAATCAACTTTCAAAATTTCAACTTTTTAGAATAATTTTGGCTTAAGGACCCCATTTCATGGCCAAAATAATGACCCCGACGAAATTAGACAAAATTATCCCAAAGATGTAAACATATTTAACAAAAGAAAAAATAATAACAGATTGTGTTATGGACACTTAGAAACTTTTCCATTTGTGCGATTTATGGTAATTTTATTTCTAAGTCAGTATACCGAACGAATAACACATTTTGTTATTAGAAGAGTTTTTGAAATGTATAACATTTTCTCTTATTAGCGTGTTATTAAACATTTTCAATATAATATCACTTCAATACCAAATTTTGTTATTTTATCAGAAACTGTTATTATTTTTTCTTCTCGAAGTTTGAACTTCAGGATAAAAAAATAACACTTTTTGTTATTTTAACAGGATTTGTTATTGAAATATTATTAATTTTGTTATTACCGTCTGCTCGGGTCTCGAATTCATTTTTTTAAGATTACCGCTTTGTTTAAAACTGATTTAGGAAGCCTGAACTCTGAAACAATGATGAAAATAAACACAAATTAAAAAGAAAGAAATGAACCGTTCAAATTATTTTTAAAAGCAAAAGGGTTGTTAAAACACGAAACCGCCTTGCAATCATCAGTTTTCAAAATATCTATGCTCAAAAAAAATATCCACTGCTCCACAAGCGGAAAACGGTTTTTTGGGTTATTTTGAGCTTCTCCCGAGCAGACGGAAATAACTTGGGAGTTACATTTTTTGATATTTGAAAATACTAGGCCAATAACATGTTATGTTGTTTATAGCAAAATTTGTTATTCGTCGTTATGATTTTTTTGATATTGAATTGTTATTGTAATAACAGACATTTTTGATTACTCTTCGAACAAATCTTTGTTTTTTGTTGTTATTTCAACAACTAATTTGATCATCCCAATAACAGTTGGAGGTATTCTTCCATAACAAAAAAAAAACTATTCCCGAGTTGTTTTGGTTTTCAATTAATATCAGACCAATAACAAATTTTGTTTTGATAACATGAACTGTTATTAAACTTTTATGAAAAAATGGATTTTTCAAGAAGATTCCATAACATTTTCTGTTACTCAAACAGTATTTGTTATTGAAATGGCATGAATTTTGTTATAACCGTCTGCAAATTTAGAGCAATGCAATTTTCTCACTTTTGGGAATATTTTGATGGAAGTTGCGAATTTTGCTCATATTTGAACCAGAGTCCTAAAATAGCTCAAGAAACAATATTCATCTTGTGGAGCGAGGTTTTGAGTCCCATATTCTGGACACCCTAATGCTCAAACGATTTTTAGTGGAAGAAAAAATTCCTAAACAAAATCCAACATTTCAAAATGAACTTAAAGTTGAAAATTACAATCGCCGCAGAAAAACGTGTTTCGGATCATCAAAATCCAAAATTAAATAAGCCCTTAAAGTAAATGTTTGAATATGCAAAAACAACCACTTTTGTTGTTAAACAATGTGTCTCAAATATTTATCAAGTTTGCTGAACAAAACATGAACATTTCAATTGTTAGCAATAATATATCATTTTTTGGTATAAGATTGATGGAGAGAGACAAAATCTTAGAATAAAATTTGCATTAGCTAAAACATGTTTTGTAAAATAAATGAAAAAATTACAATTTGTTGTTTTTCCTAAATTTTTCAAGGCCTTTGAAAAAGCTATTTTTGAATTGAGTTCACTTTGGTAGAAATTTTTTCAGAAATTTCAAATTGAATCATCCATGAATACATCATCCTTTGCTTAAAAAAGTAAATTGCAATCATTTGCACTCCATAAACCAACTTATCCTGGTTCAAAACGGTCAAACTAATCAACGATCGTTGTGTACTTTAAAAAAATATGCGTACCCACTTCACCACAAGATTAATGAAGGAAGAGTCCGCATCGGAAGAAGTTTCGCATGATGAAAGGAAGTTTACCTGAACGAACATGCTCCTAAATAATTTATTGCAAACTCCTCTCCATATCGCAGCTCAGCAACTCGACCGAGAGATGCTGTGCAGACGGGTTCAGATTCGGTACCGGTGATGAGATGATGAGGTTTCGCTAATCACTGCTGCTAGTTTAGCCTCTCGCTGTTATACACAGCAGCAGGTTATTTCCACGGGAGGGTGCAAAATTTATACCCCCCAGGAAATTGAACCAAACTTCCTCATTGGAACCAACAACGGTAATGATTACGTCGGTGTAATTTGAGCGTTTGTTGGTTTCTTCTAACCTTCTTTGCTCAAAGAGTGGCACTTCAATGCGAAAGTGGAAACTTCTACCTTTAAAAAAATCTAAACCACTTAAGCCCGGTGATGACTAATCGCATCCACGCGGCAATTAAAGCAGACCACCCCATTAGAGACCCCCCAACGGACGAACGCGATATAAAAGTTTGCCATGCTTTCTGTTGGTTGCCCTGGGGACGGACAACGGCGATTAGTCAACTCACGACGATTGCTGCTTCAAGGACACGCGCGCCCCGTGTGTTCTTGATCTACAGGGCCCCGTTGACGTTCAAGTTCCCGGCCATTTTAATGTCAACGAGAGGCGGTGTGGGAAAACTGTGGCTACAACTGCTGTTGAGTTGGCCTTTGAGTAACGGGCAAAAATGAAAGTGAAAACGTATTGGCGGCCTTGTTGAATAATTTTAAAAGCTAACAGGAATCGGATAAGTAGTCGATAAGTTAAGTGATGCCAGATACACAGCAAAAAATCCGATGGTAAAATCGCATGCAAAAGCATGCACATCACCTTCGTCAAAATAAACACTTAATATTACACACTGCATGTAATTTTTTTGCAAACACAAAAAAAAATTGCAGCCGACGGGATTCAAACCCAGCACCCACATTAAGGACTGGCGCCTTAGCCCACTCGGCCATCAGACCGATGAAATGCTGCAAGGATAAACGCATATATGAGCTTGACATTTCGGTCAAGTAGGTTTCCCATACTGATGGGCTACATATTTCAGGGTGTAATATTACACAGAATTGCATAAAATAATGCAATATTTATTTTACACACAGGCCTTTTACACGCAGCTGGATTACTACTTTTTTAGCTGTGTAGATAGATAGATATAAAAATTTTAAACAAAGTAATAACACAATTTGATAGTTGAAGCATGTTTATTTAATAACTTTTTAAATCAGATTGACGATTGATTTGTTTTGTGTATTAACAATTGTTCACAAGGGCGAGAGGGTGAGTTTTTTCATTTCCAAAAATTAGATTTTGAATCACACATTACAAATAAGGGTTCGTTCAAAAATTACGTCCATGAATCGGGGGAGGGGGGGGTCTGGGGTTTGTGACAGCCCATGTTAAAGGTATAGGAAAATTGCGTGAAAGGGGGGAGGGGGGGGGGTCTGAAATCCCGAAAATCTCTGGACGTAATATTTGAACAAACCCTAAGTACTAATTTTGTTCTAAAATAATTTAGGCATTATCAAATTAAATTTGATTAAATTTGATCTAGGTACACAGAATTTTTCGTTTGTCTTTTTGCCTTCCTCACTTTACTGAGGAAAGGCTTTAAAATCACTCGAAAAACGAACTTCTTAATTTGACCTCCTAGACCCACCTTCACGTATACATATCGACTCAGAATCAAATTCTGAGCAAATGTCTGTGTGTGTGTGTGTGTGTGTGTGTGTGTGTGTGTGCACCAAAAAATATGCACTCGATTATCTTGAGACTGGCTTAACCGATTTGGACCGTTTTGGTCTCATTCGATCCGTCTAGGGGTCCCATAAGTCCCTATTGAAAATTATGAAGTTTAGTTAAGTACTTCAAAAGTTATGCTAAAAAAACGATTTTGACTAAAGTCCGGAAGATTGTAAAAAGGGTGGTTTTTGTAAGAAACCCCGTCATGCTATACATTTTTAGAAAGGTATTTAAAAGACCTTTCTAACGCGTCCAAGACATTGAAGATCTGACAACCCTATCAAAAGTTATAAGCACTTAAGTGTTATTTATGCACTTTTTGGAGGCCGGATCTCAGATATTTTGATGAAAACGTTGTCCGGATCTCTCATGCGAATTGTCGTTGGATAGGTCATCAAAAGACCTGTCCAATGCATCCAAGACATTGAAGAACTGACAACCCTATCAAAAGTTATAAGCACTTAAGTGTTATTTATGCACTTTTTGGAGGCCGGATCTCAGATATTTTGATGAAAACGTTGTCCGGATCTCTCATGCGAATTGTCGTTGGATAGGTCATCAAAAGACCTGTCCAATGCATCCAAGACATTGAAGAACTGACAACCCTATCAAAAGTTATAAGCACTTAAGTGTTATTTATGCACTTTTTGGAGGCCGGATCTCAGATATTTTGATGAAAACGTTGTCCGGATATATAACGTGCCCTGCAATATGAAGCTCTGACTACCCAATCTAGTGGTATGAATAATAAGTCAAATTGATAAAACACTGAAAAAAACCGCCCTTTTGTGTCTTTTTTGGACAGCACCCTTTAAATGCGAGGAAGGCACCAACCACCCTAGGGTGGATTAAGTAACGTTTTTACAATTATTTTTTGTTTTGGCAAAAAACCAATTTCTCAAATTCATCTATACTTTTATTCATTTTTATTTGTTTTACATCTTTTGATCTTCACAGCTTTGTTTTTTTTAATGTTTTTTTTTTTCAAGTGCGCCAAATATTCAATATAACGCCCTTTTAAAATTCTTGATTCTATTACCCATCCCATCTATTTCCCATTTCCCATCTATTGAACAAAATATTTTCTGAAACTCAAACGCTCTATCAAAAAATATAAAATAATTAGTTAAATTCAAAATGACCATGTATCGAAAACAGTGCACATTATCAAAATAGTTTTTTGTGAAAAAAAAGTTCATTTAAAAAAAGGCAAAAACATGTTTTTCCGTGTACCTATTTTTTACTGAATAGTCCTCATCCTCATACCTACAACTTTGCCGAAGACACCAAACCGATAAACAAAAAAATCTTCAAAAGATAAGAATGTACGTACCATTTTTGATTGGACAGCTGCCAAAATAGTATGGAGACTTCTATGGGTTAACCACTGACACAAAATGGCTTCTTTGGTCATAGGGAAGGCTCCCACAAAGTTTGAGCCAAATAAAAAAAATACAAAAGATAGACATTTGCTCATGAACCAAAATATGAAATTGTTCAGATTGAAATAAAGTACTTGTTTGGTAACTGGGCGTTGATTAACTGGTCTGCCTATAACTGGGTGCTCGCCGTAGCCCAGTTAAAAAGCAGACAAACGTCAAAAAACCAAAACAAACCAAAATGACCGAGGGGTTAATGGATGCAAAAATCATGTTCAATAAATAAATAAAACTCTTTACAAACTTTTATTTAACTTCAAGTCACAATTAAAGAAATATGAAAAGTAAGCGTTGTAAATACACAGAAAAAAAAATTAATTTTGGAATGTTGAAAATTTGGTAGGTTGAATATTAGCTCATTTTTTGAGTAATATTATATAAAAAATGTGTAAAAATGTGAACCTGATGAATATTCATCAAAAACTGATGAAAATTCATCATTTTCTGGGGTAAAATTAATCATTTTTTTGACACAAAATCTGTCACTGTTTCCTGATGAATATTGATCCTTGCACTGTAACTTGGATTTGGCCCGCACTTTTGACAACAAAATTTCCAAAAACTAGGCAACCAGCAGTTGTTTATTTACATTTCCAGTCGCAGTTTCCACCAAACTGGACATTAGCACTTTAAAATTGCGATTGACAGGTGAGCAACATCGGCTCGCTTTGATCATTTTTTTAGAAAATTAAAATTTCACTAGCCAGTTTGAAAAGTCGCAATAGTGCGATCGATAGCAATAATTTAGTGCGAAGTCCAAGTTAGTGAGAATTGCGCAATATTACCATCATTTTTTTTTTCTGTGTAGCGTCCCCAACTCCTCGAAGAATGAACGTTTTGAAAATTACGTTCTTTGTGGACATCCCCTGCCCAAATTTAGAACAGATTTCTGATAATGATAGGGCCATCTTGCCCCACCCTGTGCACCCTGTAGCGTTAAAACTTCTATTCATTTTACAATCATTATTGTACTGATTTGAATTCGCCAAAGAGTCATTCATTGTATTCCAGGGTAATTTTATATTATGCTATAATTGGGTATATTCCCCCTTTTAAGTTATATTTCAAGATGTGACAAACCTTCATGCTTGAAAAGCTTCTTTAGTGTTATTTACCCAAAATATTTGATTTCATCAATCGCTGAATATTACACCAACAACGCGTTGAATGTCATCAGCTTAACCGTATGATTGCCCCAGCAAATCGCATCATTCCAAGTAAAATTTGACGCCGCACTGTTGACCGTGAACCGAAGAGTGAGCGCTTTGCAATCACTGAACCATCCAAACTTCACTCTTCAAACACACAATCCAATGCAAATGGCCAAGCCGTGGAGTTATCGTCACCGTCAAGATTCCTGGGGTTTTCATTAGCGTGAAAAAACAAACACCAACTTTGCAGCTTTGTTATACTGCGGAAAGCGTTTCAAACAGTGCACTTTTTTTTTGCTTCTTTTGCGAACCTAATACGATTACAATTAAAATCCACGAAACACGGGGATCAGATTTTCAACATTTCATCACGTAATGGGCAAACAATTTCACACGTGAATAGAGCGTTTGCGGACATTGAAGCATTCCATTGCTGCATTGTT
The DNA here is from genome assembly GCF_016801865.2 of Culex pipiens pallens. Classification (NCBI taxonomy): domain Eukaryota; kingdom Metazoa; phylum Arthropoda; class Insecta; order Diptera; family Culicidae; genus Culex; species Culex pipiens. The sequence goes on from NC_068939.1 coordinate 14,305,217, forward strand.
TGGTTAGGAAAAGATTTAATTTTGTACTTGATCAAAAATGAGTCATGATAACAAAATCATAAAGGTTTCGGCAGTAGAAGGTTAAACACCACTCACAACTCCTAAAATGGGGGAGGTCATCCACATTAGTAATTCCGATTTCCTCGATTAAGCCCGCTTCTTATCGGATATATACCTGGGAATTTGTGTCCATTTACAGAGCTTGAATTTCGTTCGTTACGCCTCACCGAGCACCACTTTGTTGTTTCTAATGACTATTTCAATGAATGTTTTCCGTTTGCTGACTCCGACGACTCCGGGCGATATCTATTCCGGCGAAGTTGTTTTTAAGTTGTGTCTTAAGCAATGCCAATCGCCAATTGTTTTGCGGTCGATGGTCAATTCTTGCCGGTCCGGTCGTTTTCCGGAACTCCAGCACAACATAAAAAAAACAGCTGCAACTCAAATTTCTTCTTCTCTAATTTCATTTGCACGGAATTTCCCGGAACTCATCAAGATTCGCAGAGTGACACCTGTTGGGGTGCGACCACCCCCTGTAATTACTCATTTTTCACCTCTCTCTCTCGGGCAAGATGGAAAGACAATCACCGGATGGCAAATTTGAGCATTGACGACGGGAACGTGGCATTTCCACACGGTTGGATTAAGTTAATGCGTTGCCGCCACGCTAAAGCGTCGTTAAACTATCTTGTAAGATTAGCTCGCCAATAGAGTGTTGCCACAGGTTTAGCACAGTTGGGAGTCGCACTCTTGGCCACACAGGTTGTGCCGGTTGGGGTTGCAATTTGATTTTTACATTTATTAAAAATGTGACTTGGAAAACATTAAAAAAGTTGAGGTAGCATTTTAAAATAGCGGTTGTTTTATTTTTTCTGGAATTGGGTTTAAAACAAGGTGACCTCTCAAATCCCATTTTAAAATTCCCTACTTTTCCCCGACTTTTCCAGAAACTCAAATAATAAGCATTTCTTATCACAAAACACTATTTAAAAAAAGTCAATATGTATCAACCATCGAAAAAATATGTAAATGAATTACAACAAATTAAACTATTGACAATTTTCGCAAAATCAGAATCTTAATTAACCGGCGATCCCACTTGGACCGCAATTCGAAGTTACTGCTAAGTTACAAGTCGGTGATCAAACCGGCGATGACATACGGCTACCCAGCGTGGCACTGGCACGACTGCGCTGCTTCCCATCGGAAGAAATTACAAGTGAAGCAGAACCGGCTGCTAAAGATGATGCTAAACATGGATCCTTTCCACCCGACTGACGACGTCCACAGGATGGCGAAGATGGAGCTGATCGACGATTGGCTTCTGCGAGTGCTACCGAAGTTCAGGATGGGGTGCGCCACCTCAGTCAACCCTCTGCTGCAGCGGATGTCTCCTTGAGCTGTGATACTAAAATAAGAAACGCCTCATTCCCCACCTATTGGCTATTTCGAAGGTTATTTTGTAACATTTTTCCTTCAGTAGATTCACTCGATTCATTAAGCACCCCCAAAATCTGTTCCTAACGTTGAATTAATCAGCTTTTGAAAGGTAGTCCACATCTCAGCTTAGGATAGTAACTTCACACAAGTAATGCTTAAACAACGAAATAAATGAAATGAAATGAAAAATCTTAATTATTTTTGTTCAGTTGGTTAAAATGATTTTATCAAGGTTCCGTTTTCAATTTGTAAATTTTTATATTGGATTTTTTAATCAATGTTGATTGAAATAGTTGTCAGTATTAAACAGTTTTAATTTTTTTCAATGAAAAATTCAGTTGGATGAGTTTCTATGTTTCACCACTTATTTTATGCGAAAGAGACAAAGTCTTTAAACATATTTGCAATAACTTGAATATTTTTTTCACATTTCTGGAGTTTTTTTTTAAAAAAAAAGGTCCAATAAACCAAATTTTTAGTTTTTGCTTTTTGGGTGTTTTTTAATACCCCTGACTCAAGGCGGTTTCAAAAACACCCAAAGAACAAAAACTAAAAACTTTTCAAAAAATAATGAATTTAGTTAAACAATAAAAAATATTTACCACAAAAACCCAAACTCCAAATTTAAGTTTAAATCTTTTTTCAAACATTAAATCAATGTGATAAAATGAAACAGAATCATAACTTTATGCTGGCCATAATCGTTTAAGTTAGGCTTTATTTCTATATTAGTTTTTCATTAATTTTTTTGTTGTTTTAAAATAGATGTTACCTCATGTTCATGTTTGATATACAAAAACAATAAAAATCTTTTGTTTCATAAAAATATCATGAATATCTGTGTCAAATGCATCCAATATTTATATGGAATTTTAATATCTTAAATAACCGCATAATTCTCAAAAAGATTGAAATAGTGAAGGAACCTTGATTTTAATGTAAGTTCCTAATGAAGAATGGAGTGAATTTTAATTGAAAATTGTACAAAATATTATAATAATTTTCAAGATTTTGAAAATAATTTTCAAAAGAGTATGCTTGGGATTCCCGAATTCCCGACTTTTTCCCGACATTCCCGACTTGAGTAGCCACCCTTTTATTTGAAACTTCCCACTGAGAATTTTGGCTCGAGCCTCGACTCGATTCAGGCTCGATCTCGAGCCAGATCGACTCGAGGCTCGAGCCAAAATTCTCAGTGGGTTTGTCAAGCACAAATATTGTGAAGGCAGACAAAAATCAAAATACGAGCGCAACCTGTCAAAGCCTGTTGCGCCACAGGCTGATGTACACGCTTACTTCAAACCACTCCATTTTTATACGGCGCAACAGATTTTTTCGCGCAACAGAAGAGATGCGCACTTCGGTTTGGTGGTGCGCGGATAGTAAAATTTCAGCAAAAGAAACGTCAAATTATTTTACTGAAAATTTAGTAATTTTCTTGTGTCAGTTTAACAGATCATTTGCTGAAGATTCAGCAATCCTTGCTGGTATTTTAGTTATCAAAATTTGATTTTGCTTGTCATTAAGCATTTTCCAGTACTGTTGTTTATACATTTGTTTGAACAATCCTTCAAACTAAAGTCATAAGTGACATTTCAGTTTTATAGATCCATTTTTCAGCATGTTTTTGTTCATTGCCAATTTTCGACAAAAGTGATGATTACTGAATCGCATTTAGTTATTTATTTTACTGAAATGGCAATCAAAAATTTGCTCTGTATGAACTCCTATAGAATAACTGACCAACTATTTCTAACCTATTTTTAATTGCTATTCAACACCTGTGTAAAAACTCATTTTGTTCAACCGGAGACCTCAACAACAATCGCATAATGAATGACACTTGAATTCGGACCATCCACTTGCCACTTGATTCCCCGCAAGAGGTTCGCGACCTGACCGCGACCTCGCCGAGCAAAACCAAGTCCAAACGAAAGTAAAAGTTCCCTATTGTTGTTCCCCCCAGTTGAGGTAATACTTTTCCTGTGTGAGTCGTCGGAGGGTAACAAACCACGCAATGTGCAATCCGTGGCCTAGGTAATGGCCGTGGGAATCGACGCGCCGGGCTCGAGCTGACGAATGGAGGCGGGTGTGCGAGGAGATTTAAATTCAATTTTATAATTTCGAGAGCAACTGCAAAGCAATTACAACTCTTGTTTGGACTCTGCCACACACCTCCGTCGAACGTGCCTCAAGTCGGAGTTGAAGATTTCCATGTAACCTTATGCATACAGAGAAGAAACGTTTCCTAACAAGCTCTTTGAGGTTATGTGAATAGTTCGTCACGCAAATATTGATTAACAAAAGCATTCGAGTGGATACGCTTTTTTCTGCTGTTGTGTGTGAAGAAATGCTACCCCGATCCTCTCTCAAGTCTCAGGGCTTAAACTCCCAAACAATCTGAACTTGTCGGCTTAAGGCTTAAGGCCCTTACGCAATTAGCTGCTGCGGCAGCAGGTCGATGAGCTAATCTGGAGCGGATCTACCGTGTCCTCCCCCTTCCCATGCTGAATCAGATGGTGCCGAGATCATGTTTCAACAACCTTGTGACCAAAATGACACAATCTCTCTCGGGAATTGCGACTCGATTTGTCACCGTCAGTGTCGGCGTTGGTTGGGTCCGGGAGGGGCACGCCAATGAATAACTTTTTGATCTGCAGAAATTGTGGCTTGTCAACCCCCACGGCCACAGTCTCAGACACACACGTGCATTTGGGTTACGGTATGTAATTTGAGTTTTTCCTTGGGGCCATTAGTCATCGAACTACAATTTATACAAGGCGAGATGCAAATCTAGGATTTTGTCTGGATTGTTGAATCAACTTAGGCAATTTTAAGCTGCTTGGAAATGGGGTAATTGTTTGACATTAAATTGGTGACCTAATTTCTGATTTGTTTCGAATCATTATTTAAATGTGGAACAGAAGAAATCAGATCAGGTCGAAAGTGATAAAATTATTAAAAGTTATTTATAGGGTTAGTGAGTTCTTACGATTTCGCGGACAGCTTAAAATTCGTGAAATTTGAAGATTTCCGTGAAATTCAATGAAATTTGACAATTTTCTAAAATCAGAAAAATCAGATCAGAAATGCTTAGAAATAACAACATGAAAAATTGAAGTAAATTATATTAGTTTGCAATTGAAAAGTCATTTGAAGAATTGTTAGCAATTGTTTCAACTTTTACTGAGAAGTAAATGCCACGAATACTTAAATGATTTTAACATAAATCAGTCAAGGTAAAAAAATTATTCTCGGAATTCACAAGGATTATATCATCAATCATTTGATTGCAGTTACCAAAAAGTTTTTGTTTTGCAAATTTTAGCTTTTATATCAAAACTAATTAACAAGTATTTAGTGATAAGTTTTTGAACGATTTATTTTTAGAAATCAATTAAAAGCTAACATTCATATAAAAGTAACATTCGATAGAAACAGTCATCTTTCCTTAAGTTAAGAGCAAGCAATAAGAATAAAATGAAGAAAAAGAAATGAATTCCATTAGAGTAGAGAAAAATATTGAGTAAATAGATGGTTAATTAGAATATCAATAATAGTTTATCAGTATTTCTTATGATACTAACTAAATTTTGAAATATTTTCATTCGCTATTATTAAATTTTTTAAAGTATAATTTTAAAGTTAAAAAGTAACACTTTGTGTCACGTTCAAATTTTTTGACGAATTTTTATTAGCTTATTGAAAAATAATATATGATGAAGCAAAAAAGCAGTTTCTGTTATTTTTACATTCACTTTCCGTGAAATGTGGTGTTTTGAAATTCAAAAATGAGCCGCCTACTGAGACAAAAATCTGAATTCGATGTTTTATGGGGAAAAGTCTAATCTCAAACATATTTTATAGAATTTTATACTCTTTCAAAATTATTTATTTTTTCCTGAAATATTTTTGAGAGTTTTCCTTATTTTCAAACATGTTATAGATTTTCGTCAATTTTTAAAATATTTTAATTCTGTATTTTTTAATCTGGCTGAAACATTTGGAGTGTCGTAGTTATGCTCAAAGAAGTCAATTTGCGTCATCAGATTTTCCATATAATTTTCTACACAAATTTGGCAAATATCCATACCAAAATGATTTCTTAAAAATTCTCAAATCTGTACCTTTTGAAGGATTTTATGGTCGATCAAAAAAAATTAAAAATCACATTTTATTCATTTTTTTAATGCGTTTAAGGCAGGGGTGCTCAAAGTTTTTGGAGTTCGGGCCAAATTTGAAGCTCAAATGAGCTTGCGGGTCAAACAAGATATTTATAAAAAATAAACTATGTTTTTTTTAATTTATGAGATCTTTTAACTGAAGTTTTCAGCATTTCAATCAAAAAATGTTAGAAAATGTTTTGTGCACCCGTAAAGTTGCATTACAATCATTATTTTCAAAAAAGTAAGATTCGACAAAAAACATTTTAGTGAAAAAACATTAATTAATCGAAAATTCACTGAAATTCTTTTTTTTTATATAAACCAGAACATACTCAAAATGATTCTATACGCAGAGAAATACATTTTTAATTGATTTCAGCTGACTACACTTAAATTTCTATGAATATTTTGAAGTTTTTTGAAAAAATATTTTTACCCATGATGGTGGTCGAAAAAGCTTTGTAAAATACTTGCAGCAGCCTTATTCCTCCGATTTCAACATTTAGTCTACCTTAATCCTGAAACCTGAACTTCCAAAAATGTTTGATGAATACTTACTAGTTTCGCTCACATTGAAACATGTGAAACTGTGTCCTAAAAAAGGGAATAAAACATTAAATAAATAGTTTAAACTTTTTTTATCACAAAAAATAAAAAAGATTAGCATGCATAAAAAAGTTTACAATAAACCTTAATTTTGAAAAAGTATCAAATCACTTTACAAGAGATCAACGGGCCATTTTACATGATTATACTAAATGGGACCGCGGGCCACAAAATAAAGTCAAATTAAGAATTTCGTTTTTCGAGTGATTTTATAGCCTTTCCTCAGTAAGGTGAGGAAGGCAAAACAGTGAAAAAAAAGACTTCATTATTTTTATGAAAAATCAAATTTTCAATCATGAAGTCGCTAATGGGAGGGGGGCTGGGGTTCAATTTAAAAAAAAGTGCTAATGTTCCCTGCATTTTACTTTTTGCAATTCCGTCGTGAAACTACTCACTTTTCTTGCATTTTCAAACGGCGAAACAGCCTTCTTTACTCTACCAAAAATAACAGAATTGAATAGAAACACTTTTCAAAACAAATGCTGAAGAGTAGAACTTTTCAGCACTGAAATGGATGCACTTGTTTTGAAAAGTGACATTTTTCACCATTGTTTTGATTTGAATGGTTTGAACGGTGGATGGACTAAATACATGGACAGTTGACATACAATTCCATTCTTGGGGTGTTTTTCGAAATTTCAAAAAACATGAATAATTAGATTTTATCAGTGTTGCCCAACTAGCCCTAGTTTTTGGATCATCGATTTCTCGGGAACATATGCAATGGTCCAATTTTCAATGTTAAAAAAAAAATCTTGAAATTTTGTGATCTCTTCAAAACCTTTTTTTGAATTTTGGAATCAATACATACATTGCAAAAGGGTCAAATATTAAATATTATTCAATTCAATTTATTTTATTAGTAAATAATCAATAAACAATTCCGTATTTCTTATAACCTAATAGAGTTTTGGAGTTCCTTTCAACTATGATTTGAACTATAATTCATTTTGATGTAATTGGATATTCTAACAATGGATTTGGCAAGAGAAGGAAAAATTAAAAAAAAAAACCTTCTAGATTTACTAAGGAAAAGGATAGAAATAGAAAAGCTTAAAACTAAATCACAGTGTGTTTTGTCTATTGACGTCGAAAAGCTTCACTGCACAAGGCAGCTTATCCGTTGTAGATGTACTTCATCATCAACTCACTGAGAGCTTGGAATTGTTCTGCCTTGTTTCGGCAGGCACGAAAGCGCGTGAGCATCTCTCCAGCAAGGGCGAAAAACTCAGGAAGCGTGAAGAGGTCATCACCGGTAACATCAGCTTGTCCCGGGGGAGAACCGCCCCCAGAAGCGGCTACTCTAGCGTACGAACCTCCCCAACCGGGAGGGAACGCTGGGTTGGTCGATTGAACCGCTCCGCCGCCAGCTGCTGCAGCGTTCGAGCTCGAAGTCTTCGGAGGTTGGCGGGACGCTGGCGCTTTCTTCTTCTTGTCCTGCTCCTCGAGGTACTTTTTGCGCGCGGCACAGCCACGGAAATTCGCCGTGTGGTTTCCACCACAGTTCGCGCACTTGACGCGCGCTTTGTGCTGCTGGGCGTTTTCCCCCAGCTGGTCTTTCCGCGGAAGATTGCACCTTTCGGTGAAGTGGGTCTCACCGCACTTTACGCACCGGGGTGGAAGATTGCAATTTCTGGAACCGTGTCCGAATTTTTGACAGCGGTGGCATTGCGCTGCGTCGGTCGGATTTTTCGTGTAGAATCGCCACGTCACGAAGAAGCCGTCCAGTGCTTTAATCCGCCGTAGATCCTGGATTTTGACGGACCCGGACCCACGAGGTACAAAGTGTACGTACCTGTCACTGTAGTCGATTTCGAGAGCACCTTTATCTCTCGAGGCTTTACCTTGACGCCCGTCAGGTGTTCTTCCAGGTCGGAGATCGGGCGGTCCGGATATTCCTGAAGGACGATCTTCACTGGGACCTTCTCTGCAGGGTCAAATGTGAAGAATTTGAAGTTTCGCAACTTCAACTTCTTCACCACCAAGTCGAAATGCAGCTTCTTGTGGGTAATCACTTGCACAGAAGTTTTGCTAATTTTGAGACAATATTGGAGTCCCTCAAGCAACTCGTCAACATCATCCGCCAACGTATCCAAAACAAAAATTGGAGGTGGTCGTCGTTCCTTCGGAGAATTACAATTTTTCGTCTTTTCTTGCCTGCGCGCAAGTTCATCATCGTCATCGTCGTCGTCAGCATTGCTGCTGTCACTGTCGGTGTTGTTTTCATCTCCACTCAGCATCTCAAATTCGTTGCTGGTGGGAACGTTGGAAGTGGTTGTTGTCGTAGTGCTGGTGGACTGCTGCTGCTGCTGCTGCTGGCCGGAAGTGCTTCCGGATGCCCGGGTTGATTGTCTCGTCCGTACTGGGGACTCACGTGGACGGTATGACACGTGTAAAAATGAAGGATCGGTGACGTCACCGGGCAAGCTCCCGTGCGCGATGGCGGTCGATGCGGCGTTGGTATGTTTACCTTTCTGCACTCTGCCGGTAGATGAACTTCGCGGGTTTTTCGAGGCCGCACTCGAACTGCCTCGGCCACGGCCAGCCCTTGGCATGCTGGAGGAGCAAACTCGCGGGTAATCACGGTTAAATACGGCGTAAAAATCGAAAAGTTTGAAGAGCTCCGAACACTTGACTGTTGCTGGCTGGTGTTGCCAGTCCCGATGATATTAAATATTATTCTATTATATTTCGACTATTTTATTTCTTTTGCTTTCTTCAAATAATTTAAAAAAAATTTTAATAACTGCACTTGGTCAAAGGTTTTTTACCTATTTTGGATTTTTTTGAATTTTTGCCTTGGTTTTTAAGTGTGTTTTTTACCAGTTCCTTAAAAAGTTTTATTAGAAAAGTCTGAAAATAAAAGTTATTTAAAGAATATTACAAAGTTAAAAAAAATCATTCATGTTTCTGCTATATTTTTGTGAGTTCCTAGCTTTCATGATTGTTTTGTGATGATTGAAGAGTAAATTTTTAAAATGATTGTTTAAATGATTTCAAAATCTCTTTAAAATTTGAACACCGTTGATTTCAACCGGATTTCTACCTACACGAATCCAACCGGTAGTTAAAACACGTGTGCACTCCACGCATCAAGCGAAGTGACAAAACAAGCAAAAGAAAACCACAAACGACAATGCCACACTAAAGTGGACTGTTGGAGCAGCGAGACACTAAATACATGCATATTTCAATTACTCTGCTTTAAGTCGTTTCCAGTCGAGCCTTGAGCAAATCCTGAACAAAACCTCAACCTCAACCAAACACATTCAGAGCAAGAAGAAGGAGGAGAGTTGAAGTTTTGTGAACAATTCCGTCGGTTGAGGTCGTTGAATAAGAAAACTGCATGCAGCTGCGACGGGAAATTATTAATAGCTGGCTTGGTTGTAGGCTGGCGGGCAAATCAGTGCTAGAAATGACACCTGAATGAGCCCGGATTCCATCAGCACTGGAGTTTGAACAAAAAGGCTCACCAAAGTGATTGAGTTGTCGTCGGTGGGAAACGACGACGACGACGCACGGGGTGAAGTCAATTAACCGTTTGTCCTTTGGCCATGTGCCGCCGTCGGGTACGACTGGTGACCAAGGATCGGAACTTGGCCGCTTGCGGAAACCTTGGCGTGATTGGATTTCTCGTGTTGACGACTGCAGCAGCTGATTAGATTTCTCGTGCGGCTTCAATTCATCACGATGAGAGACTAGTGTTGTTGTTTTTCGAACTCACTTGGCATCAATGATTTATTTGTCACCACGGATTGATGTAATCGCAATCCATGCACACGTTGCAATACATGAGACAGCATAAGTGAAGCCCCATAATTCATGCATGCTTCGTGCTGCAATCGCGCTTTGGAAATTGCACTGTGCAGTTGAATGAACTGCAATCAGTAGATTGCTTCAAGTCATCGGAATTGTTGAAGTCAATGTTGCTGAAAAGGTTGTTGGTTTCCTTTCAGATACCGCCTTATTGAACATTTCATCATAACATCATTGGACTTAATTCAAACAGACATTTGGCATATTATTGTTTTGGATTATTTATTATAGATCAGGTTGTTGCAAATATTTTTCAGAATGAATGTCGCCCATTTAAACTTGGCCCGAAAAATCAGGAGGCAAAACCATTTATTACCAAGCAACTTTAAAATTTTAATGGAAATAGGAGTTTAATCGCTTGGAAAAATCTTAGATGCATTTTTCTGCGTTCATATTCAGCATATTTGGGATCTTTAAACTAAATATATATTTTTTTTGTGTTTCGGAAATACTTAAATAACATATCTTAAAAATATTTAAATTTTAAAATAAAGTTATATTTGGCGTAAAAACATTATGCTTCCTTTAAGCAGTTCTATAAGACATCGAATGCATTATCAATTTAGTTTAAATTAATTAAAACTATCTCAGTACATATCTATGACCAAAGAAGTTTAGTTGCATCATCAGTTCATGTCAAATCTTCGTAAAACTTAGCCAGCAATTTCGTTTTTTAGAGATTTTTAATTTTGTATTTTTGTATTTGGATGAAACTTTGTCCCTATGTCAAAACATCATTTTGCTTCAGAGCGAGTCCACGAGCAAAGCATACCCATCTCGCATCGACCTCAGCAATCTGCCTGTAATTTTCAGGGGTTGTTTGTACATATAAAACTAGCATCTGGCCAAAATATGTGCACTCTAGGTCAGCGGGAAGTGGGGCAAATCGGGACACAAAGTTTTAATGTTCAAAAGCGTCAAAAATCTTAATAAGGCTATAACTTAGTCAAAATTCAATTTTATTTCAAAATGCAAAATGCATCTGAAAGGGCTTCAAAAATGCAACAAAATGCAGGGAGAAGCATCCCAATTGGTTGAATCTAAAGGGAGTTATTGGCATTTTAGTGAAAAAATAGCACAATTTTCAAACTCAAATAAAAAAGTGTTCCATCCAGATATCAACTCGGTTCGACCTGCAGCTTGTAGGGGACATCTGGGACTACCATCTGAGACTGAGAACGCTTTGGGTAAGGCAGTTTAACATATTAAATAGACACTTTTACTTTTAGTGAATTTTTTGGTTGTAAATTTTTGCTCGGGGGACCCCTTAGATCCCATGTTCTGGTGATAATTTTATCATATTCGTGTTTCTGAGACAATTTCACAATAGAAACATGCATAAAAATGGTTATTTTCATCCATTTTAACCCTTCAAAAAATTAAAGTTAAAAAAAAATAAGGAAGCTGTTTTTTTCTGGTGTATCCTTGGAAACGAACTTGATTTTCAATAAATGTGAATCGACGATTTCCCATACAAAGGGGTATGCCCTGTTCGTGGACTCGCTCTTCAGTTTTTATCCTTACAAATCTCCATACAGTTAGAAAAAAGTTTCACGAACCCGAATAAAATAAATTCAACATTTTAAATCAAGCATTCGTTTGATAATGGCACAAAAACAGTGTAGCTCTTTTAACATGTTAGGCTAGACTTTTAAAAAAATTAAACATGTTTATTAATAAAAGCCAATTAGGGGACGCTTAGATTTTTTTTTCTTTAATTATAAACTATAAACAGGAAGCTATAAGTTTCTCAGCAACCAGTATTCCGATAAACAAAGTCTAAAAAAGAAAATTGATCGAAAATGTCTAAGCTCTTAAAAAATATGTTTAACATGGTGTTTTCTTTAATTTAAAAAAACATTTTTTGAAAGTTTAAACTTAACTTAAAGTCTATATTGAAGTTCAATAAACACTTCACATTGTTTACTAAACAAATTACCTATTTGGGTAAAATTAAGATTTTCGTGATATTTCGACTTAAAAATGTTATAAAAAATAAATCAATAAAATTTTAATCATATTTTTTCCAGTTTACCAGTTTTTACAGTTAGAATTTTAATTCATTTTAAAAATATTTTTCAAATGATACCATTTGCTTAAACCAGGTCGGTGGTTTAGTGGTTAGCGTGGTAGCCTCTAAACCCCAGTATGGCCTGGGTTCAATCCCAGACGGACCGGTGGCATTTTTCGAGACGAGATTTGCCTGATCACGCCTTCTATCGGATGGGGAAATAAAACGTCGGTCAATTTGCGTAAAAGAGGTTTTGGGTGACTCACCACACATAACCTTCGAACGCCTAGAAATGAGCAGAAACTTGCAACAGAGCCCACAAAAGACCCGGGGGTCGTTAAAGTGGATTGCTTTGCATTTGCTTAAACATACCACACATTATCCACACAAAAGTTTAATTGGATGGAAAAATGTTGTGTGAAAGTAAAAATTTATTTTTTTAATTAAATTTCAAATTTTATAATTAAATGTCCTTCAACTAAGTTTATTACGTTTCACTTAAAAGCTCTGAAATAGAGATAGATTGATGAAATATTACAATTATTGTAATTATTTTTTTTAGATTTAATTTGAATAAATTTAAAAAAAATCATGTCAATCAAACTGATTTTAAAGTATGATATGGATATTGTTTTCCACTTCTATTATAATTTGAATACTTTTTTAAATCCTTTCAAAAACACAAAAAAATACTTATTTGAAAAAAAAATAGTTTCCTAATTGGAAAATGTTCCAAAAATCCGAAAGTGTGGTCCATTTTTCGATTTGAACAAATCTCTCTCTTAGTTGTTGAGCGATCACGGTGTATTTTTTCGAGACCTCAAAGATAAAAAATTCGGTATGTCTGATATTTGGCACCGTGAAATAAGGGCTCTTTCCCGACATTTTGCGGGGTATACCGAAATATTTTGTCGGGGGGTCTAGAGCAACTTATTTTTTTGAAGATTATTTTTCGATTTTATTGGATATTTGTTCAAAAAAGTCAAAGAAAATCGTTGCATTCATGTTGATACCACTCAATTTTCTTATGAATATGCCTTGGGGACTCTAACCAACCAAATTCGTATCCGGGCAATGTGTTGCTGTATTTTCATGACAAATTGTACAAAGAAAAGATTTATTTTCGGTCGTATCGGGGTTTCCAGCTTGGATTTTGGAGTAATTTCAAAGAATGTTAGAAATCTGGTAAATTTGGTTCGATTTTTTTTATTGGATGTCAAATATTGGTCAAATGTAGTTGGTTAGAGACCCCAAGGCATATTCATAAGAAGTTTGAGTGATATCAACATGAATGCACCGTTTTTATGTGACTTTTTTGAACAAATATCCCATAAAATCGAAAAATTATCTTCAAAAAAAAAAAGTTACTCTAGACCCCCCGACGAAATATTTCGGTTTACCCCGCAAAATGTCGGGAACGAGCTCTTCTTTCACGGTGCCAAATATCAGACATACCGAATTTTTTATCATTAGCTTGTTCTAAAAAACACACCGTACGATACAACAGAAAATGCAAATTGCTTTATTTTTATTTTTGATTTAAAACACTTATTTGTATTTAAATACATCCAAAAATAAACATATGTTGCAAATCACGACAAAAAAAAATCTGAAAGGTGTGATAAATGTAACTCTTTTATGATATGTCACATACATTTAACTAAAACGCTTTTAATCATTTTTTTTTTATTTTGTACAGTCCAGACTCGTTTATCCGAAGTTTCGATTATCCAAAGATTTGTATGGGACTTTAGATAATCGTATAGCGAGCAAAACATTTTTCGTTATTTTCTTGCTTTCTTCATCAGATTCGAGTTCTTCGACTGCATTTTAGTCAAATCTCGCTTACTTTTTCAAAAGGTCCTTTGTACATAGGAAACCCATGGCGCATTGGTTGTTTTGAAAAAGTACTCTAGAAATATGAATGGTTGATTGCCTATTAAATTAAAAATGCATTTTTTTATTTATTTCACACCACCATTTTGGCCGCCATCTAGAAATTCTAAATAACTTTAGAGTCGTTGAGGGGTCAAACATAAGCTAGACAATCAAAAATAAGACAACGAAAAAAATAATTGATTCGATTATCCGAGGCCTTTGGATAATCGAGTCTGAACTATAATAAGATTTTTTTTTCAATATTAGAAATTTATCTCCCTAATTAATTCGGATCACATTTGATTTTGAAAGTGCTGGTTATTCAGTCATCATTTCCAAAACAGATTATGAACAGATAACAGATTACTCTAGACAAGAAAATGGCAAAATAAACTAATAAAAAACAATTAAAATTAAAATTCTTAAAAAAAAAACAAACCCCTTCTACCAGCGCTCAAGAAATCAGACACCGTAGTGAACCCAAAGCTCAGCCAAGATCCGGTTTTGATCGCACCGATGGTCACGCCAACGTCGTCTCCACCGCCGCCGCCTCCAAGTCTAAGCCCCGAGTCTGTGTGTATGTGTGCGTGAATGGAAGAATGTGGGAGTGAAAGTGTTTTTGTAACACAAATCATAATATAATATATAATACGAAGAGCTGATGCCAACGACTAGCGGTGAGGCAGGTTCAGACCGAGTGCAGTCTCATGGGAAAAAGGGTCCAACGCCGCCGGAGCCGGTTCGGTGACGTCACATTTGGCGCGAGATTTTAATCATCACGGTTGTGAATGGTTGGTGGCTGGGGCGGCGAAGATTACCGGTTTTGATCCGGCCGCAATAAAGCACGACCTTAGGGCTCTTGTTTTGCGACCATGCGGAAGTTGGGTCGTTGGGAATGTGACCTAAAATTTCGATTTTACATAATTTGAGAGAAGCAAATGTGATTAAAAATCCAAAAAATAACCTATAATTTAATTCTGTTAAGCCACGCCCAACAACTTTTCCTCGAAAGAAGAGTAGAAATCCCCTTTCCAAAGCGTCACGTGCACACGTGGGAGTTGAAAACAATTTGTAAAGTTGCGCCTAATCACAGATATTAGCGTGTTAAATACGAGAGGGTGCGCGATTTTCATTTTCCATGATCTGGTTAGTGCAATTCAAGCGTGGCCGAACCCTTTCAAAGAAACTTGTGTACAAATTTGCGCGCGAAAAGGGAGAAATGATACGCTCTATCGATCATGAAGCACGTGGAAAACGAATGGAAAAAGGCCCGCGTGCTAAACGACTAGAAACCGTGAATGATTAACGCTTTTCCTTTTTTTTCTGCTCCTTTCAATTGCAGTGATTTGCAGAAACGTGGAGAATGGCGAGGGATGTCGCCAGCAGACGGCACCACTGGTACCCGGCGGTGGCGCTGGTGCTGCTGAATCTGT
The DNA here is from genome assembly GCF_016801865.2 of Culex pipiens pallens. NCBI lineage: Eukaryota > Metazoa > Arthropoda > Insecta > Diptera > Culicidae > Culex > Culex pipiens. Next base: position 14,320,567 of record NC_068939.1, read on the forward strand.
CCGCCCTGCAGGCCGGTGAACGGTGGTCACGCCAGCTGACCGACTACAGCCATGTGCCGGGCAATGATTGGATACCGTTGGCGAGGCCTGGCGAACGACAAGCCGGGGCAAAGGTGTTGAACTACTTTGACCAGACTTCGTTCCTGGACAACAGTGCCCAGCCGCAGCATCATCAGTTCAGCTACCAGCAGTTCCCTCCGCAGTCGAGTCGGCTGGTCTTCCCTCCACCACCGCAGCAGCAGCAGGTTCAGCAACAGCAGGACTTGGATGCGGTGTTCAACCAGCAGTTCAACCATCAGAACTTCTTCCAGCAGCACCAGCAGACGCAGTTCGGCGGAGGTATCCAGACCATTCAGCGGCATCCACTGCCACCGTACAGTCCACAGTTGCCGAAGGAATCGCTCGTCCACGAGAAGCCATCCGTTGTGGAGCAACCGTTTCAGTTTGGCCAACCCGCTGGACCGAGGCAACCAACCCAACAAGCTAACGGAGGAGTATCCCAGGAGGAAGTTCAGCTTCTGTACGTCCCCGTTGAAACGCTGTACAACCAGAAGCAACCTGCACCGGACACGAGTCGGTTCAACCCACTTCCGCAGCCAGTGAGTGCGTCGTTGATCAACGACTTCTACACGGCTGCGACCACCACGTCCAAGCCACGAACCACCCAGACTCCGTACACGACCAAGTCAACCACCAAAGCGACGGTCAAGCCGAAGCCGAACCAACCTCCGCTAGCGATGTTCATGTACAACGACGACAAGTCCAAGATTTCCATCACCGATGCGCTCGGAAACCTCAAGAACGTCGGCCAAATCTCCGTCCTGGACAGCTTGAGCAAGAACCTCCCGAAGGTCTTCATCGGCCCGTCAGGTCTTGCCCCGCCCAAGGGATACTCCAAGTTCGAACTGCCATACCTATCCACCATCGAACAGAACCGCTTCGACCGCAAGCTGAACGACCTTCCCTTCTTCGTAGCCCCGTTGAGCTACAAAACACCCAGCGGATTCTCCAAGATCCCACTGCCATCACCCCACGTTGGATCGGTCATCGTCCAGCAATCGACGGCCAGTAGCCAAACCAACAACTATTACCGCCAACCGGACAACATCGAGTACTACCAACCGGCAACGCTCAAGTTCTCCGACATATCCACCAAACCACCAATCACTCTCCCATCGGCCAAGCCCCAACAGTACGAACCGGATCACTACACGTCCCCAACGGCCAAACCAACAACCGACCGCATCACCTACAGCCGCGGAAACACCCAAAGCCCACAGGAAACCTACCGCCAGCCACAAACCTACAACAGCCTCAGCAACCTTCCCAATCGGCACATAGTCAACGAAGAGTACTTCAACCTGGCCAAAACCAAGAAACCCGCCGTCCAAACCACCGTCTCCAACTACACGCCCAAAACCTACAAACCGTTCGAGTTCAAACCCATCCCCGAGCAGCAATACCCAGAACCCGAGGACCAAACCCCGGTATTCACCACGCCCAAGCCAGCTACCACAACCGAACGTCTGCCGACAACCCGCCAGGAAGAGTCCCGCATGAAGGCCTTCTTCAAGGAGGAAAACTTCCGTAACCGCCGCCCGTACACCCCTTCAACGCTCCCTCCAACCTACGAGGAGGAAGACAGTCCGAACAACAACCAAGAACAGGAACAACGCTTCGTCCACAAGTTCAAGCTAGTCGACTCGGTCCGTCCGCAAACCACCTCCACCACCAAATCCGTCATCGACAACGCCTTCCTCGATTTCTTCAACCAGGACGGCAACCAGCAAAACGAAATGGTCAAAACCGTCGTCTCGAACACCGCCAACAACAACGCCGGTCAGCAAATCATCCGAAACAACTACTTCACCTCGAACGCCAACGAAGCCGAACCGCCGAAGCAGAAGTTTGTCAGCACGTACTTTGCGCCGACGACGTCGGGAACGAGCACGACGGCACGGGCTACCACGACCACCAGCACGGTCGCGCCCCAAACGGATGCCTTCTTCCGGGACTTTGACGAGAAGAGCAGGTTCGCTTCGCGACCCGCCGTCGAAAACCAGGAAGCGTTCATCAACCGGTACACGGAGTCCTCGTACGTGAACAAGTACAAGTACGAGACGAACACGAACGAGGCGCACTACCCGGTTGAGGTGGTGACCACGCAGGATCCGATTCGGCACGACGAGGTGACCACCGCTTCGCCCGATCAATCGTACAACATTCCGTCGGAGCTGCCCCCGATCAGCGCGAACCTTCCCGGCCTGGTCAACTCGCTCATGGAAGACGAATGGGCACAGAAGAAGGGCGGCGAGCAGGATTCCCCTACGTCCACCACTACCCGAACCAACTTCCGAAAGCAGCAGAGTTACCGCACCACTCCAGCGCCAACCACGCAGGAACCTTACGTCAGCGAAGTGACCACTCGGCGCACCCGCGGACGGCGCCCAACAGCCAGCACAACAACGCACTCGGACGCTCCAGCTCCAACTCGAGGATCCGTGAACCGAAGCCGATCTCGGTACGTTGCCTCCGACGGCGAGAAGCCGAGCCGAGGACGGGTCAGGAGTCGCGTCCAGGTCAACCCACGGGTAACCAAGGAGGACGACAACCTGGAGTACCAACGCGATGTGCTGAAGCAGAACTACCCGATCATACGACCAACCGCAGGTCAGTCAACCACGCAGACGACCACAACCACCACAACTACGACCCCTCCTCCACCGACAACCACCACAACGACCACGCAAGCCACAACGATGCCGATCACGTATCAGCAAATCTACGAAGAGCAAACGGAGCGTCTGTATCCGTACCCGTCTACCGACCCTGTCGACCAGGAGGAAGTGTCGATCCCCCGCAAGGAATACTCCTACAACGAAAACTACTACGAACCGGAAGTTACGAGCACGTACCCGCAAACGACCCCACGCCGGGTCGTCCAGTACCAAACCCCTGCCCAGCAGATCGACGAGGAATCGGTCCGTGTTCTACCGGTAGACTACCAGCCGGAACCCCAGCGCGAAGTGATTCGCGAGCAACAACCCGTGTACAACCTACGAAGACAGCCCGCTAAGCAACCAGCAGAAGAAGCACCAGTGACCAGTGACGAAATACCAAAGGTGGAGATCACCCCGCGCCCCCGGAGACCCGGTCTCTCCCGGCAGCAGGTGTACTCACCGCGGACTACGGCTGCGACGGAGCGCGCGACTACCACGACGACGACGGAGGTCGGCGCGTCCAGGGGAGGTTCTCAGCAGCGTCGACCGGCGTTCGTGCGGCGACCTGCACGGCCCCTGTACACGACGACTTCCGCTCCGCCGACGACGACCTACGCGAGCCGGGGTTATGCGCCTGGCGGCTCCGACGATGAGCAGCCCACGCAAGGAACTGCTACCGTGAGTGTTCTAACAACAAAAAATTGCTGATTCAGCACAAAAATCTGCTAAAATTAACAATTTTTCTGTTACAGGTGCGCCCCAAGAGCCGCCAGGACATTCTCCGCGCGAGAACGCGACGACCAGTGACGACGACGGCCGCCGCAGCCACCACCACCACCGCTTCTCCAGAGCCTTCGGTCACGAGAGGGTTTGCGAGAAACAAGGAACTTCGAAGGGTGTCCCCAACTACTCGATCAAGACAAGAAGTATTCAGACGGCTCAACGCGCCAAACCCGTACTAATAACACAATTTGTTTTCAGCAACGTGAACGTGAACCACAACAACAACAAACGCAACAACAAGCGGACTCAACTTCGACGCCAAGGTTCCGCATCCGGGAACGGACCCGGTTCAACCTGCAGCCGCAGGAGAGCCAATGGTCTACCAAGCTGAACCAGAACTCATTCCAACCCGTGCAGGACGTAGAATCGCGCCACAAGACGTACGGCGACGAAGAGTTGCCACAGAACGAACCGGAAATCGTAACCGCGAGCGCACTGCTCAACCAAGAAGAAGAAGACGGCGAAGGCCAGATCAGCAACATCCACCTGATCAACGTTTCGGCCAAGATGGGCGGACCAGTCGCTGCTACGGGAACGCCCGGCTTGATCATGAACGAAGTGGCGCTCAGCCAAGCGCCTCCACAAGCGGAAGACAACGCTGACAACAGGTGACCCCCCTCGATAACCTAAGGTTTGAGTCTTTGCTAACGATACGTTTCCCCTTTTCCAGCAACGCCCCCAGCTTCGCGGAGCTGCTGAACGACGTGATGAAGGAATTTATCGATGAGGACGTCCAGCAGGCCGGCACCGAGGGCAAGACCGTTGAGAACGAGATCCTCATCGAAGAGGTTCCCTCGTCGACGACGGAATCCCAGCGAAGACGCAACGTCGGCAGTGGTGGTCGGGCAGGTGGCAACTTCCGCAAGCGAGGTCGATCCCACGCGGTGGAGTCGTTCGAAACGGCCGAATCTCAGCACATCAACAGCCACGTGTACAACTCTGCTGGATTCGAACAGCTGAAGAACATCGACAAGGCGTACCTTCACGGCAAGAACTTTGCGGAAGAAGCCAAGGGCGCAAGCGAAATCGAAGAAAACAACGCACAAGAAGCCACGACCGCCGGTCCAGCTCCCCAACCCCAGGAAGAACCCATCGTCACGATCCAACCGGAAGTGACCACTTCCAGCATATCAGAAACGACTCCCCTCCCAGAAACCACCTCTGTGCTCCCAGTAGAACACGAAACCGTAACGCCAGCCCCAACCCCAGTAGAGGAAGACGACGGCCACTCGGCGGAACAGTTCTACGACGACGAACCAACGCCCGAACAGACCGACCCCAGTCAGGGCATCTTCGCCGACGTCAAGCGCCAAATCTCCGACCTGTTTGCGATGGCCGAGAACGATCCGGAAACGGAAGAAATCGAAGAAGACGACCAGCAGTACCAACCGTCAGCCCCGATGGCCAGCAGTACCGACGAGCCGGAACTCGCGACGACGGTCAACCTGACCACGACCACCACCACCACCACCGACATGACGCCAGAGGAGAACCAGTTCGAACCGGTCACGGAGTCGGTCCCGAATGCCATGCCCATCCCCACCTCGACCTCGAACGGGATCACGCACGAGACGGAAATCTGCTACCGGGGGCGATGCGTCAAGACGGACGAGAAGAAGCCGAAAAAGAGCAAGTTTAAGCCAAATTAGGGGTGGAGAGCGAGAGAGCAAACTGCTGCTGCAGCGAGAGAGAAAGAGCGAAAAAAGAGAGAAAGAGAGAGCAGCGGAAACAAGGCGTAGCCTGTCTTCTTACTTCTTCTAGTAGGTAGTGTTCTTTTTTGTAAAGAGAAACGTTACGACTTATTTATTTGTAATATATAAGAGTAGAGATAAAAATAAAAAGTTTAAAATCCGAATTTTGACTTGATGAAGCTTATTTTATACCAAGAATACTCCATTTCCAAAAACAAGCCTCAGTGAGAATGTCATAATATGAGATAAATTGAGAAAAGGGGAGGAGCAAACAGTTACATTTTGAGAGTATAAAAACTTTGTCCAAAGCCAGGAAAATTCGTTTATCCCACATCGTCGAGGAGAGAGCACTATCTGTAGTCCAGTCCAGTTAATTTTTTTTATCTTTAAAATCTTAAAGTTTTAGGATTTTTAGATTTTTGTAATTTCCGAATTATTTAATTTTTTGAAATTTTTGAATTTTTGAAACTGAAATTTTGGATTTTTTTTAATTTTTGTTTTTTTTTTATAAATTTAAGAATTTTTAGTTTTCAGAGGTTAACGATTCTTTACATTTTTTAGACTTTTTGTTTTAAATATTTCAAATTAGAGGAAATAAACCCATTTTCGGCACACTAAGCTAAGCTAAGCACTATGCCACCTATTCTCTTCACTTTTGCAGTTTGTCGCTATTCAAACAACATTTTCAGATACATCAACAATTTAGAGTTGCTTGCTCTCTTTTATTTGAGCTATTTATAGCTTTGGAATAGTCAAACACATTTTATGAGAACTGTAAGTCGTGTTCGAAGTGCTGATAAGCCGATAAGGATTTGTTCAAATATTACATCCAAAAATTTTCGGAATTTCTGTAAATTTTGAAATTCATCAATTCTTTGAATTTTTAAAATTTTAGAATCTAAAAAAAAAGATTTGATATTTTATGTTTGAAAATTTTATAAATTTAAAGATTTTTAATTTTTTTGCGTTTTAATTTGTTTTGCTTTTTTTTTAATTTTTAGAATTTTTTAATCTATTTAATTTTTTGTATTTTTAGAACTCATAGATTTTTTTAAATATTTTGAGAATATTATCAATTCTAGGAAATTTTGGAATCTTAGTTTTTTTTCTATTTTGAGATATATTTTAAAAAATTTGAAACGTTTGGTATTTTTATAGTTTTTTAAATTTTTGGATTCTTTGGGTTTTTTTTTTGATTTTTGGATTTCTTTGTATTCATAAAAAAAAAAAAATTGAGGAAGTTCTAGAATTTCTGAACTTAAGAAACTTTTAGAATTGTTAGAAATTCTAAATTTTTAAAATTTAATTTTTTTTTAAATTTTTCCAGTTTTTTGAAATTTTTGGCTAATGAAACAGGCTATAATTTAGGAATTTTTGAATTTTATTTTTTGTATTTTGTGAAACTTTCACGCAGAAAAATAAGGCAATTTTGAATCAAAAAAACATTTTGTTGATTTGAAAATCAAGATTTCTGTTGAATCAACGCTAAACGTCAAAGCAACTTTTTCAAAACAACAAAAGATTTTTGTGGAATTGAGAAAATCAAGGTTTGTTTCAACGCAAAATCAGCGTTTATTATATTCAACAAAAAATTTATTGAATCAAACCTCGTACAGGCTGATCGTACAAAATATTTTTCTGCGTGTTGGAATTTTGGAAACATTGAAATTTTTCAGATTTTTTAGATTTTTGAAATTATTGGAATTTGTGATTTTTTTTTTGATTTTTGGAACTTTTGCAATATCTAAAATCTTTTCAATTACTCAAATTTTAGATTTTTTTTAATTTTGGATTTTTTTACAGATTTTTTTTAATTTTAATATTTTCAGAATTTTTTATCTGTTTTTTTTTAATATTTAAATTTTTAAATTTTTAGGAATTTTTGAAATCTTTAATTTTCTGTTTTTTTGTGGAGGATTTTTTATTTTTCTTTATTTTATAATTTTTCAAATCTTAAAAAAAAATATGTTCAAAATAATTGGAATTTTTAAAATTGTTGTGTTTCTTAGATTTTTTTTAAATTTTAAAAACTTTTAAAATCTTTGAATTTTTTAAATTTCTAAAATCTTAGAGTTTAAAAAAACAAATTTAGATTTTTTCGATTTTTTGAATTTTTGATATTTTTATGAACTTTTAGACATTTTAGAATTTATGAAATTTGCAGAATTTTTAGTAATTTATAGAATTTATAGAATTAATTTTTTATGTTTGAAAATTTTATAAATTTAAAGTTTTTATTTTTTTAGAGTTTTGAATTTTTTTATGTTGATTTTATGCAAAGAATTTTTTAAACTATTTAATTTTAGTTTTTTTTTAATCCTTGGGCTTTTTTAAACTCTTGGATCTTTTGATTTTTTTGGGAATTTAATTAATATTGGGCATTTTTGGAATCTTAAATTTTTTTGTATAAATTGTGATATTTTTTAAATTTTTGAATCATTTGGAATTTTTGACGTTTTGAATTTTTTTCATGTTTTATAATTTTTAGTGTTTTTGCAGTTTTTGGATTTTTGGCATTTTAAAAAAAATGTAATTTGTGGATTTTCTGGAATTTTTGGAACAAATGAAACTTTTAAAAATGTTAGAAATTCTAAATTTTTATATATTTTTTTTAATTTTCGGCAATTTTAGGATAGTTTGGAATTTTATTTATTTTGTACTTTGTGAATTTTTGAAATCCGATGAATTTGTTTTTTTTTTTTTAATTTTGAAAATTATATTCAATATTTTTTTTTGTAATTTTATAATTTTTTGATTTTTTTTCAAATTTTTAGTTTTATTTTTATTGGAATTTTTGAAATTTCTGACTTTTTTAAAATGTTGGATCACTTGAAATATTTTTAATCTTTCTAATTTAATTTTGTTGTGATTTTTAGAATTCTTGAAACTTTAAAAAACTTCAAAATCTTTGAATTTTTGATATTTTTCAAATCTTACATTTTCGATTCTTTAGAATTTATAGAAATTATCTAAGTTATAGAATGTATAGAATTTATGGAATCTGCAGAGTTTTTATATTTTATTAAATTTATAAAATTCCAGAATTTTTAGAATTTTTGTTATAATTAAATCCCGATTAATGTTTAATTTTGAAATGACCGACTTTATTAAAAAAGTTTTTTTAAGCCGCAGCAAACAATTTGATATTCGTTTCGTTTTACGGAGCAAGGTGGGGGACGTGGCCTCAAGTAAGCCCAAGTCCGGTTTCTTGTGGCCGAACTAGTATTGCATACAAAATGAACACCACCGGAAGATATAGGGGATCGGGAGGGCCACAGCAAACAACTTGATATTGCTCGGTTAATTTTGAATTTCGGCTGTTTTATAGGAAGAAAAGTCAACTTTTTAATATTCCAATACAGTAGATAACTTTATCTAAAAAGGAAAAATAATCTTACCAGCTAATCTTAACGCTTAATCGCTCTCCATTTCCTCATCATCATCCTCTCCGTCCTCGCTCATATCCTCGTCACTGCCATCCTCCTCGTCGTCATCTTCCTCTCCGTCGCTCATGGCCTCAGCATCCTTCTTGACCTTCTTGACCAGCGGCTTCTTAACCTTTTTAGTCATTTCGATGTCCCGCTTGTTGATCTCCTCGAAGCCGCCATCCTTCAGGTAGGCGCAGTTGATGATAACCTTGAACTTGGCCATCGGCTTCCCCAGCAGCTTCAGTATCCGAGCCTGTTCCGGCGACAGCACCTTGCCCTTTTCGCAAACGGTGAATTCCTTGTACAACGTCACGACTCCCTTGTCCAGCTTAGTTGGCATTCCCAGCGAGCGCAGATGTGGTTCTATGGCGTGCGAGAATTCCTCCAGCGGACCCTCCTTCAGGTGAACCTTCTTGGTCGCTCGGAACCCACTGCGGGCAAATTCATCGGCCGAGTACGAATCGAACCAGTCCAGAACCGTTTCTTTCGTTTCCGAAGTGAACAACAGGCCGCACTGGCCAACCATCTGTTCCCGCAGCTTCTCCAGGTCCTTTCCCAGCTTGGGATCATCAGCACCGTCCTCCCCCTCGTCACTGACAAAGTCCAACCCCAGCTGCATGACCCGGTTCTTGCCGAAGAAAAACCGCGAATTCTTCCACGCCGTCCGAATGTCCTTCAGTTTGCTGTTGCGCATATTTTGCACCGAGAACAGAAATATGTTGTCATACTTTTGCCGGCACTCGCGGATGTCCTCGATGATCTGCTGCTTGTTGGACAGGCCCTTCCGATCCGTTTTGGTTAGGGAAACTAGATTTTGGAATATCGAATTAATAACTAGGTAAACAAGTGTCCCAAAAAGGCGCACTTACTCTTCTTATCTCGCTTGGACTTTGGCATGGTGCTGTGGTGGGGGAATTCCTCGATCTATTTCACAAATGGTCACCGATTTATCACGACAATCACAGAACCTACGGCAAAACTTGAAGCGAAGAATCGAAAATCCGGTCCCGATTCCGTTGTAAACACATGTGCCGCGCGGCGTTTGACGTTTCTGCCTGCCTTGACAGTTCGTCACGCGCACCATGCTTGCACAGGGTGGTTCGTTGGAAAAAGCGATAATCAAATGCGAGCACGGAGAGAATACGTTTTGTAAAATTTGGTCATTTGAATAGGGTCCTAAAGCCCTAAGTGATTGTTTATGTACAAAGGTAAAAAACACGATTTTTTCCTGTCAAGAAGGGACGCGAAGTTATTTTGTTAAATTGATTTAAAAATCCATTTTAAATCTTTTGTGGTCGTACAAAGAGTTATTATTCTCAGAAAAGTAAGCTTAATCGTTGTGAACAATAATATCAAAAATTCATGCTTAAATGGGTACTAAAGCCCTATGTAAATGTTTATGTACAACGGTGAAAAACACGATTAAAAACCATTTCTGATCATTTTTTTTAAATTTTAATGCAAATTTTTTTTTGACATGACAACATTTTTTCGATGGATCAACTATGGTCCCCTTGGAACGAGCTGTCAAGTAGGAGCTTTTCTGTCAAGAAGGACCGCGAGGTTAATTTTTCAAAACTGATTTAAAAATCCATTTTAAACTGTTTGTGGTCGTACAAAGGGTCATTGTACTCAGAAAAATAAGCTTTATCGCTGTAAACAATAATATCAACAATCTAAGCTTCATTTTAGGACCCAATTTCAGGCCCCAATTAAACATTTAAAAATACTGAGCGGATTCGTTAGTTGGAATTTCACTACTTTGAATGTCCGCTAAGTCGAATGCTTGCTAGTTCGAACGTATTCGATTTAAAAAGCACTCAATGGTCAAAACTGAGTTGTAAAACTAATGTTTACATTGCGACCCCTTATGGTCCTAAAGCTATTTGTCAATTTTTATGTAAAATGGTAAAAAACACGATTAAAAACCATTTCTGATCACTTTTTTCATTTTAATGCAAACAAATAAATTGACAAGACAACATTTTTTCGATGGATCAACTATGGTCCTCTTGGAACGAGCTGTCAAGTAGGAGCTTTTCTGTCAAGCAGGACCTTTTCTGTCAAGAAGGGACACGAATTTATTTTTTTAAATTGATTTAAAAATCTATTTTAAGTCTTTTGTGGTCGTACAAAGGGTCATTTTACTCAGAACAATAAGCTTGATCGTTGTGAACAATAATATCACAAATTTAAGCTTAATTTTAGGACCCATTTATTTATTTTGAGGAAGATTCTTTGTAACGTTGCCGATTACGAATGGATTGCCGTTTGGCTTAAATAGGACCAAGTGACCGTCAGTGTCAAGTATCCAATCATATCGTCACGGAGTGAGTTCTGTTGCGAGTCGGTGCCGGTACCGATTGGAAGAGCTCGAGAGTCAAAATGGGAGTACCAAGCAGGGATGCAGTAGATTATTTAATTGGGTACTAAAGCCCTATGTCAATTTTTATGTACAACGGTAAAAAACACGATTAAAAACCATTTCTGATCACTTTTTTTAATTTTAATGCAATTTTTTTATTTGACAAGACAACATTTTTACGATGGATCAACTATGGTCCCCTTGGAACGAGCTGTCAAGTAGGAGTTTTTTCTGTCAAGAAGGACCGCAAGGTTAATAAATGATTTAAAAATCCATTATAAACTCTTTGAGGTCGTACAAAGGGTCATTGTACTCAGAAAAATATGCTTTATCGCAGTAAACAGTAATATCAGCAATCTAAGCTTCATTTTAGGACCCAATTCGAGGTATCTGGCCAACATGTGGCTGCTCATCGGCTTAGTAAACTCTAGTTAAATTTTTCAGCAGTATCAAAATCAAATCAAACCATCCACATTCACGACCCCCAGGTCTTTTGTGGTCTCTATTGCATGTTTCTGCTAGGAGTCCGAAGGCTTGAATGGGGAGGGCACCCAAACCTCTTTCTACTCCAAGGAACCTTCCACCCCATGGTTTTCAGCATTATGCAGTATATTATTCGAAGGATTTTAAAATGTGGAACCCTACAAGATTGTCCCAGGTTTAGTAAAAAAAAAAGTAAATCTTTCCCAGTTCCTGAGGGGAAACACCCTTGAAGAGTATCGGGGCCGGCATTTACAAAGCGGATTCAGTGGCAATTTCATTCTCAACTTAATGTTAACATGTTAAGGTTAATGTTAACATTCCATAGGTCGCCTCCCTAAGGTGTCGTGATAAGGTCCAGTTTGTGACGATACACTACTTTCCCTTTACTAAGTGTTGGGATGCGACCCTATTCGCACCCGACTGCGAACTGTCTTCGTGACAGCATCAACATCTGTCAGCCGTGCGGAGCAATGCATTCTCTCTTGCACCCGCGCCGGCTGAAGAAGTGCGATCAGTCTGTAATTACTTATAATTATACTTGATCTAATAAAAGTTACTTGTTACGGTAAACACCTCGCATTACTCGGTATCGTAACAAATTGGCGACAAGGATTACGGAGTCGGTTCCGTCCGCGGTCGTTTTCGCGACTTCACCGAGTGCTGGCTCACAATACCAAAGTGAGGTTAGGTGCGCGATGGATGACCAGGCAGTTCCGCAGCTTTTGCAGCAGAACCTGTGTCAGCAGCAGCAGTTGGCGAAGAACTTCGACGAGCTGGACGCACACACGGTAGCGTCCCACCCGGAGGCTCAAACGCCGTCGGGAGATCTGTTCGTCCGCAGCCGCGAGCCCTGCAGCACCAACTCTCACCTCACACACGTGGACCACACCGGAGCTGACTCGCACGAAGCGGTGGAGACCCGGCTGCCACGATCACAAGCGATCGTGCGCACAGGTGAGCTGGAGCAGGAACAATTACACCTGTCTTCCGGCCAAACAGCAACCCAGCCGGCCGCCAAAGAGAGTTTCAACAAACAGTCGCTGCCTTCACTGGATGACGTCATCATACCAGCGAAGGGCGTGCTGTCCGAACGCACCGACCTGTCAGTCATCGATCCGCATCGACCACATCGTTCATCGTTTGCCATCCTCACTCGCATTCCGGAAACATTCACACCGGATGCATCTCATCTGATGGTAAACAACAAGGTCTGCGGCGTCAGTCAAATCGATGACATCTTGGTCGTCAATCAGGTGCAGGAGCAGCGCCGCGATCAAACAAAGCGATCGTGCCCAGGTAGAAGTAAACATCACCTCAACGGGCACGTGCAAGTCGGTCGATCTGTTCACAGATTCGTCCGCGGCGGTCTCAAGTCGGACGAGTCCGCAGAGTGTTTTGCGCCCACAGGCCAGCAGACACTCGAAGCAACATCATCGGGGGGAAAGGCCCTCCGGGCGACAACCAATTCACCAACGTGGAGAACAACAACAATGCTAGCGCTGGACGATCAGCTCAACCTGCAGAACAACACCAAGGATTTCAACATCTTCAAGGTTCTTCGGTACGCTGCTTGGGCTTGGGATCCAGGACCGCTCTTGCAACGTGTTGGACTCCCGGAACGACATCGTATCTGTTTATTCAGCGATCAGCGGTGGCAACATAATGACGACTGTGAAGGAGTATTGAGTCGAGCAGAGCAGAAACATTCTCTTGACATTCTGCTGGGCGCTCGGAATTTGAAGCCAGCTGAACCTGGAGGATTGAACGAGCTACGTCAACATTTCCAGCCATCAAGCCCGGATCGCCAATCAAGATTCTCCGCGGATAGAGTTCATCCTGAAGCACCACACCTACGACGCTCGCCGAGATTGCGGTTCACACCTGTCTTATGCGAGCTGCACAACTTCTAGAAAGGGGGAGGTGTTGGGATGCGACCCTATTCGCACCCGACTGCGAACTGTCTTCGTGACAGCATCAACATCTGTCAGCCGTGCGGAGCCATTCATTCTCTCTTGCACCCGCGCCGGCTGAAGAAGTGCGATCAGTCTGTAATTACTTATAATTATACTTGATCTAATAAAAGTTACTTGTTACGGTAAACACCTCGCATTACTCGGTATCGTAACACTAAGCAATCGAATCCAGAAGGGAAAAGATCACCAGTTGTGTTGGTCCGAGCCGGGATTTGAACCCCGATCTACCGCTTACGAGGCGGAAGCGTTACCACTGGGCTACGTGGCTCGGTGTCCAGGTTTGCTCACGAATAATTAATTACTGAGATGATAGATTATTTGATCTAATGATGATCATGTTGCTGAAAAATGTTACTGGAGTTTACTACAGCGATGAGCAGACAGATGCCTCGAAAAGTTCATTTGCATCCCTGGTACCAATCACCCTTTTGAAAACTAAATGCGTCGTAATTGTTCTCTCTAAGCTGAACATCATGAAACAGTTAACCGATTGACTGTCTGGTTGATCGAATCCATGCCCACAGAGGGATTCCCAGCAGACCTTTGGGATTGACCTTTGGGTTGAGTGCACTCAACTCGCGAATTCCAGCTTCAAAAAAGTGAATACACTCAAACCCCGAACTTTTGATAGGTTCATCAGATCTTCATTATTTTTGGCTCATTGGAAAGGTCTTTCAAGTGCTGCCTTTCTAAAAAAAATATAGATATCATGAAGGCTTTTTTTTACAAAAACAAATCTGTTTATTATCTACCGTTCTTTAGTCAAAATCTATGTCAAAATCGTATTTTAGCATAAGTTAGAATTATTTCTATTAAACTTTAGAATTTCCAATAGGAACTCAAAGAATCCTCAGACAAATCTAATGAGACCAACCAGGCCAAAATCGGTTAAGCAGAGATAATCGAGCCACATTTTTCCGGGGTGGCACAGACGCTCAGACATTTGCCCAGAACTTAAGTCGATATGTATGCGTGAAGGAGTGTTCACGAGGTCCGCCGGCTCTAAAATAGTCGAACAATGAGGTTGAAATGTCAATATCCGATTGATTGATCAAGATTGATTTTGACGAATTAGCGAACATTTGCATGAAACTATTGCATTCGCGCAGTTTTGCTTTTGCTACAATGTAATCCATTATAGTCTGCTGTGAAAAGATAGGACGAATCACAAAATATTTAGCAAACAAGCAACGAACAGTCGAAAGCAAACCAGAAAAAAACCTGAGTAGGTCCTTTTTAACACAACCTGAGTATAAATAACTCGTAACTGAGTAATTTGGAATGAGCGTGTACCCGCCGGATAATTAATCGACGATAAAAATCGATGAAACAAAAGATTCCTCGACTGCGGGTTGTCGCGAGTGCGTTCCTCGACTCGACGAACCGAAGCTCTCCCCTGGTTCAGCGCTCAAATCGATCGAATTTTGATATTGCGGCCGTGGAGTCTTTTCGAGCGCCTGATTCTGGTTGGAAAAGTAGTGTGTGTGCCATTAAAAAATCTGTCCGCCCGTGCAGAAAAGTAAGTAGAACCGGTGGCCGCTTGCGGGCACCGTCCGGGGGACGTTGGATTTCGTGGAGTTTCCGGTGCCGCTCGACGGCGGGGCACCGTTTTTTCGGTTCCGCCTTGTGCGCGGTGTGACGCATTGAGGAGTGTCCAGTCGCCATTTTGACTGTGCTGTGCCGAACTTGCGGCGGCCTGCTGCTGCCGCTGCTGCTGCTAAGGCCATCGTATGACGGAGGAGAACATTGGTGGCGGCGACCCAGAGTGCGAAGAGAATGCCGGCGGAACGTGAGTTCCGGGAAAAGTTGCGAGCTTTTTTTAAAAATGAAAGTTTGCGACGCAAAAAAAGGTGCAAACTGGAAGAAGGAGGAACCTGCTGCAGCTGCATGTGACGTAAAGTTCGCTTCTTTTCCATTCCGTCCGGCTAGATTTTCCTCCGTGGAAAGAGTACGCATGTTTCTCTCCGCCTTCCCAAGGGGGCGCCTCATGCTTCTAGACTTTTCTGCGGCCACTGCTACCCCGTCCCCGTCCAAGTCTTCGCGAGAGCAGGGAAAATTATTGAAAATGTTCCAACGAATGGCCTCGGGGACAGGGGTTGGAAATAGTTGGCCAGATCGGTTGGAAATCGGCACCGGTCAGCACCAATTGGATAGAACAAATTTTATTGGCTATTTCTAGCCAGGCCGCTCTCCCTCTCTGCGTCCTGCCGAGCAGTATTTCCCCCACGGGAGTCCCACATCGAAACACACACGGAAGCTCATTGCAGAGAAAGAGCGATTTTCAAGGCTACCCACATCCTACAGAGTGTACCCGTCTAGCTATTCTCGCATGTGTACGGCTGTGGGAGAAGTGCGGAAGGGGCTTTCGCAAGGAGCGGCTCGCCATCCGGCCACTAATCGATCTCCTTCGTCCTGTTTCGACCCCGCCAACGCCTCAAGCCGCCCCATTCGCCCTCCAAGGATGGAGGGCGTGGTTAATAGACAAAACGATCATTAATTGGCAACATATTGGCAACCCGGCAGCAGAGCTGGGCCCCCGTAGCTGTCATTATCGGTTGACCTGGCTGTGCGCTGATAATGGGCGCCGCAATTGGCGCCCATATGTTCGCGAGCCTTGAAAGGGTCAACCCATGCGATCATACGAGCCCCAAGGCGTATGTGTGTGAATGTGGCCATGGTCACCGGCGGCAAAACTGCCTCCTGGTTCGAACTCCATTCCGTCGCGCACGCAAAAGATGACGACACGAGAGACATCAGGCCAGCCAGCAGCGGCGCAGCGGCAACTTTACCGACCATACCACCACTACATCGGCCATCGGCTGGTTCTTTTTTAATTGATGAAACCAACACCAGCGAGTTGAGAGAACGAAAACGACTCTCCGCAGAGGCAGTTTGGCTAGATTTATACACAGGGTACGGGAGTTGAGGGGCAAAGTGGCTTAATTGAAAGTGTTTTTAATCAGATTTGATTGAAAAGTGTGAAGATATTTGACAACATTAAGAATAAATGCTAGTGTAGAATAGCCACCAGACGGTACGTGTATTTAGTAAGTTGATACAGCTATTATGTCAAACTCAGTGAAAATTAATCGATGTATCGTTAAATTAAAATACTCAAACTTTGTTATAAAATGAGGAAAAATAAGGAAATCCCAATTTTCTGCGAAATGGGGAAAAATTAGGTCATTGAAAAGTATTTCAAAAAGTTACATACAGTTGATGTGAGGTTTGAGATTTTGAAATCTAAGCATTGATTAGTCCTTTAAATGATGTATCAAAAACTATATTATTAACTTCAATCTGTATAATTTTTTTTTTAAATGCGTCTGTAATTTATTCAAGCAATTCTCAAAATTAATGTTTGCAATGATGAGCCCCATTTTCAGTCCGTTGGCCCAACTGCCCCGAATATCGTACATTATTCATTTAGTATATATAGTCGCTTTTGTCATCCACAGACACACTCTTCTCCTCTCACTAATACCCAGAAGCGAAATAGTAGAAGCATGTACTGCGAAAAAAACGCTTTTTCCTAACATCAAACATGATTATGAGCGATGGAGATAAAAGGAAAAACGCGACGCAAAAGCTTCCCCCGAGGGATTACGGTGACAACCTGCCTCCTCCCTTAGCTTTTCCACCCTAATCCCGGCCTGTGCCGCGCGCCACGACGCCCACAAATTACCTATTAAAACGTGCTCAGTGTAGATTTATTACACCCGCAGCAGGTACTTTACCCCACTGCCACTGTGTCCGGGCGAGGAGGGGAAGTTGGGGGAGGTTAGGGTGGTTCCATCGGAAACAAGACTTCAATGTCATTTTGATAACGGGGAACACTGGGCGAATGATGGCGACGTGTGCGACTCACGAGCCCATGTAAGATAAGATACATAATTCAGTGGAAGCTTCTTGCTCTTACATCGGTGCTCTTCTTTCCGTACGGGCCCTGTGCAACGGTCTACTGAATTGGTCCAGGGTCTCTTAATTGGACCCGTCGACTGATTCGCTTGAAGTTACGGTGGGATCGAACCCCAAATTGTTCGAAACGACGAAAAATGACGAAATGTCAAATAGTTCTCTGAATTGCCACAGTGGCGCTTATTCCAATCAATAGTTTTCTCTCTTGCTTATTAGCATTCCATGACCTTAAATTTAACTTAAAAAAAAATCATCCCACAAACCCACCGTTCCTTACCCCAGCCCACCAAAGCCGAAGCTCTCAATGCGCGCTCGAGATAACATCGTGTGCTCGCTCACAAAACACTAATGAAGTGGAAGTTTCCTATTGGGTTATAATGGGCACCGGCACTGGATCCTGTGTGTGTGATGGGTAATTCGACCCTGCTGGCGTTCCCAGTATTGTACACACAAGTAACGTCTCCATATACAGAACCTCCGGGGCCCACCGGCAATTGCTGATTAGCTCGTACATTGTTACGCAATTGTGTGGCCACACGCTTGATTCTGTACTCGTTTTCTCGCCAGGGCACTTGAATCACGTGTTGTAATCGGCGCGCGGTGTCGCAAACAGATCGCTGATAATTTGTGTAGATTTTTTTGGTTTGCGTGTTTGGGCTGTTTCCAGAATGGTTTATCGCAAAACTAATGCGTATTAGAAAATCAGTATGATTTTTAAAATTTCAAAGGATTCCCTAAAACTGCATGCACAATTTATTATGCACAGTCCATACTCTATTGTCCAATGGTTTCAAAGAATCTTCGGATAATCGAATATTGTTTTTGACCCAAAATTAGTCAAATTATTAGCCTGTTACATTACGAAATGCATTGTCTCAAAATTTCATCATCGCTATTTTGATCGTCATCTTGGAATACAATTCACCAGATCCCAGAGGACTTCCGACAGTCGAGTCTGGACTGTATATGATTAAAAAATGGAGGACTCTTCCACTATGACCAAAGATTTTGTGTCATTGGTTAACCCATACAAGTCTACCTACAATTTTGGCAGCTTTCCAAACAAAGATGGTACCGTAAAACGGGGTGACTTTGACAGCCGGGGTGACTTTGATAGGTTTGCAATTTTTCCGCAAAATGAAGAGTACAATTAAAATACGTACGGAATGGTTTAGAATCATACTGACCGTGGTAGAGAAGTGTTCAAAGTACCTCAAAAAGAACTTTTCATAAAATTTTGAAAAGTTAAAAAAGCTAGTTTACTATAGTTAAGAAAATGTTGATGAAAGTCATTATTTTAAACTTCTCAAAGTGTCATAATTTTCTCAATGAACATGATTTTGAATCGGAAAGCAGAATGCATTTTCGGATTCTTTGGAAAATTTTCCCCTAGGAGAAGGTTAAATAAGTTTGTAAATAACAAATAATATGTGTTTTTGAAAAACAATTTGAAAAAATCTTCAGATTTATAGGCATTTTCAGTAGAACAAATTTTATACAAAATGTGAAAACCTGTGATTCTTGCTTCGAATTCAGTTTAAAATGCAATATAAATCGATAATTTTATAAACAAAACTAGTTTTAACAAATTTCAGACAAAATTCCGACTTTTCAACAATTTTACCTAAAATTTATGTGTATTTTGTTAAAAAGCTTATAAACTTAGTTAACTAATTATAAAAATTGATTTTTATTTCTTAAAAACTATATCAGCTACTTTAGTGATGGTACATTTAACGTACAAATAAAGTTTGAACATCTTAAATATGATTTTAACAAGAAAAACTATGACTATCAAAGTCACCCCGGAATTTAAACTAAGAATTTTTAACTTAACTCTTTTTCTAAACACTTTTTAAACAACTTTTTTTCCAAAATAGTGCATGGACTTTGTGTGGTCTACCCCAGTACATGTTTAAAAAATAATAATCTTGATAAAAACCTTACCTGTTGGAAAATGTTCAAAAAACAAATTGAAATCCTATCAAAGTCACCCCGGTTTACGGTACATACATTTTCGAAAATCTGTATCTTTTGAAGAAATTTTCTGATCGATTTGGAGTCTTCGGCAAAGTTGTAGATTTTGATGAGGACTATTCAGAAAAAAATATACACAAAAAATGACGATTTTTAAATTAAATTTCCCGAAATCCTTTTTTTTATGTTTAGGAGGCCTAAAACCCGCAACTTTTGAGCTATAAAATTTGGCAGCCGAATAATGATTTTTTGAAAAATGAGTTTTTTTTTTTAAATAGAAACCATTCAAAAAAACCATTTCGATTTTTTGAAAGGTTCTAAAAATTTCCAAAAAATTTCGTTTAACATACATTGAAGATTGGGCCTTTGGTTGCTGAGATATAGATCGGGAAAGTCGGGAAAAAGTCTGGATTTTGCCAAAATCCACGAAAAAAGGAAAAAGTCGGGAATTTGATTGGGAATATCGATTTTTTATAAAAAAAGTCTGGAATCTCAATCAAACTCGCTTGAAAATTATTTTCTATTTTTTGAATAATTTTGTGATATTTTGTTCAATTTAATTTAAGGTTCCTTTCCCCGTTTTTTTTTTTAATTTTGACGTATAGACCATTTTCCAAAAAAAAACAGTTTAAGTAAGAGATTTTTGCTTTTTTTTACATCTTAGGCTATTTCCTCAAAAAATTTGAACGGAAAAAAATCGTGACATCACCTTCAAATTTAACTTTTAAACTTAAAAATCAAAAAATCTCATAGAAGTGGCGTACATTTTTATTTCAGTGTATTTTTTAGAAAGCCAATCCAATTTCCTACTAGTTTGTCTTTGACCACTTTTTGATACGATGCAATGGCTTCGAGTTACAGTAATTTTAAAATTACAAAATACATAAATATTTGAATAACTTTCGCCCTTCTCAAATGTTGTTTTCGAGTATAATTGGCTCCATATACAAAAATGGCTTATATAGGCCTAGAATAACATGTCTACAAAGTTTCATTGAAATCGGAGAGGGTCGGGTACAAAAGTACCAGAAAAAAACTGATTTGAGCTGGAATTGCTCATTGCCGCTTTTTGAAAATATCAATTAAAAAAAATGTCCAAGACATTTTTACTCAGTTTCTTAAAAAAAATGGATAAAGTTAAAGGCAAAGTTCTTATTAAACTGGAAAATTCATTAAAATAAAATTGAAAACATTGAAAATACTGAAAAATCAATAAATCTTTATGAATTTTAGAACTAAGTATCAAGTACACAACATTTCAAAAAAATGAATTTAAAAAATTGCGTTAAATCTTTGATATTTCAATTTTTTAAAGAACAAAGCTGACCCCAGCGTTTCTTGTTTCTTTAAAAAGGGTTTTTATAAATTAGTTATTTTGAAATTTTTCCAGAAATTATTTTTTCCTATTGAAAATTAATAACAATAACACAATATTTTTAATAATTGTTTTGTTAAGTTTCTATGTTTACCAACTAATTTCAATAGTTTGTTTTATTTTCAATTTATTTTATTTTGAAATATTGTTCGGTAATAGATGTTCACTTATTCACAAATAGTTTTCAAAATCATTTTTCAGGTGACAAATTCCTATAACTTGAGGTTCGAAAATGGGATTTGAGTGGCCACCCTGGTTGTATTTATTATTTCTTCATTCAAATTTGAAAATTTAATGATTTTCTCCAAATTCATAAAACCCTCTACAATCTTTGTAGATTTGAAGGGTCAATGTTTTTCTTCAAAACAACAATCGAAATTGAGCGTAGCTCATTATTTTCAACCAGTGCTGAAAATGTCAGGGGTCTTGACGCGAAAATCGGCGACGCTGACACGAATTTTTCAGATCCAGTCACTGAACCGCAAAACCGTGACATAAACAAACCCGGAGCAGTCGTGAGTGCCCTAGTTCATTGAGCAGCTGCAATGCTTTTTGCAGGCCTGTTTTCAACTATCGATTGTCTATGTTTTTTTAACATTGGGCGATCTGTAAACTGTTCGAAAAAAAACGAAAACGAAACTATTGGCACTACGCCCCCCGGGGCATGGCCTTCCTCTAACGTGGGATTTCTGCTCCAGCGCCTCTGACGAGACAGGAGAAACCGGGACCGACGTTTTACTTCACCATCCGATAGAAGCTCAGTGGATAAGGCGGGAATCGAACCCGCGTCTCATAGCATCATCGGGATCGGCAGCCGAAGCCGCTACCCCTGCGCCACGAGACCCACAAACTGTTCAGAATATGAATATAACACGGCAAACGGACATGACACCAGGAACAAATATTCTTCAAATTTCTGATGCAAACCATCACTTGCGCCATCTACATTCAAGTTGTCGAAGTAGCATCGCGCGAATAAGCTTGATTTCTCAAAACGTCTTATGCAATAATTAATTAAAACATTTAACATAAGTATGGTGCTAGAAACAATTTTTTGGCATTAAGTTTGTCTTTATGATTCTATGTAATTTATCATGGACTGTCCTTACTTACTCGCCGAAAAATTTATAGAAATGGTATTTTTTATATAAATTCATACGACCATTTCAGAAAATGCACATGAGTTTGCATCGTCTGCTGGCTTTGTTTACGTTTTAAAGCACGTGGCGCGAAGATTTTGACATAAGCGATCTCGCTTGCGCAGGTTTTTGCCAAGAAGAAGTAAAAGAAAACCTGCTTCACTTTTGGAAACTCCGTGTCATGTCCGTTCGTTCGTGAATATAATCAAATCCTTTCTCCATAGTTAAAATTGGTGTAAATTTAAAGTATTAAATAACCTCTTTTATGGAGTAATATCACCTCAATTAAGACTCAAAATTTAGCATGACAACGGAATATTGGTAAATTTACAAATTTTTAAAGAGGAAATTACACATTTTTCGACATAAAGATGTACTCCCAGATGTAATATTGCCATGATTTTTGTTTAACGGAGAATGATTGTCACGCCATGTCATTGATCCCTATTGATCTTCATTTCCTCCGGAATGATTGTATCATGAATGTCGTAATAATTCGAAGGGATCATAAAACTGATGAGCAACCCTTCTACGAACCATCCGCCACATAACACAAAGACAAACCACCGAGATCAGTCGGTCCGATTTGTCGATATCAATGCAGACGTCGTTGCCACCATCTCATCAAAACTGTCGCGTTGCTGCAGACGAGACGTCTTCTCCGAGCCTGGCCCACAGACAGAAGAGTTGCGTTTGATTGCCGACAATGCGTCTTGAGAGGCGTGGTCCTTCTTCTACTTTTTTTCTGATTTGTTCGCCGATGTCATTTTCTCGAAGCTTAGGATAGGATCTTCATGACGACGAAATTTGTCATAATTCATTATCAGAAGATGATCTTCTAGGCGTTTCAGATTTTTTATTCGTTTCTCCCTTTTCCAGACAATAAAATTTCCACTTCCACTTTGGTGGAAAAGTTTGTGGAAATTTTCCACAGCCTCTCCCGTCGTCCCTCGAGTTTTCCCCCCCAGCATCGCCGAACTCGGACCTCACCGTCGTCGTATTCCGTATATGGTCCTGTTTTTGTGCTGAAAAACTAGCACTCCATTCTCTTCGGCCGAGCTTTTCCGCGCCCCGTGTTTTCTGTGTTTCCACGAGTGTCAGCTTCGTCAGCTCATCGAATTCGTCGAAAGGGCTCTTGCTCTGGTCCACACACATCTCGGATTGTCCTCGGTTGCCAGGGCATGCGTCGTTGGCATCCCATCCCGGTCCCGAACCTCCTTAGGGCGAAGGAATTTGCCAAGGCTTTTTTTCCTCTTCAGGGTGTTCCATCATATCTTTATTAGTGACTGAGTTCATCATCATCATAACCTCATCATCCAGTAGCAGCTTCTTTTTCGCCGTCGTCGTCGTCGTCGACTCTGTCGGAGGAAGATGAATCGATGTTTAAAATTACCAACATGTCATGTTTTTTGTTGTTGTTGTTGCTGCTGCTCCTCTTCTGTATGTTCTTTTCGGTTCGGCATCGGGGACGGAACAGGCCACGACGGGTAAGAGGAGGAACGGCGCGCGCGCTTGCGCACGTGCTTTCCTGTGTCGATGTCTGCGTTCTTTGCAGCGTTGTCCAACAACGCGATTCTTCCGAATTCTTTCACTGTCTGCGTGTGTTTCGCTCTGTTCTGCTTTCTCTGCGCCTACCGCGAGTATCAGCTCGCTCACTCTTCTTTCCATCGCGAACCGAACGTCAGAGCTGAGAGCGCAGTCGGTCGACACACGCAGGAATTCTAAATTTTACTCAGTTCATTTGAAATTTTTTATCGGGAATGTTCACACACATTTTTTGTAGTTATAGATAGAAATGTTTAAGTCACTTGTCTTTAAGTAAGCGAGAATCAGCGAAACAGAAGAAAAAAAGGAAAACAGTTCAGCCAAAGTCACTTCTGTAGGGGAAAACGCGCTATGAAAAAGTAATTTTCGACAGAAGTAGAGTTGAAACAATCCCACTTTCTCAAATTCTCTTTCGAGTGTCGAAGAAAAAAAACACGTACATACACACGGAATACCAGTGATACTAGCGAAGCTGTGAACAGTTAATGGAAATTTACTAGCTAATTAAACCAATTTAAGCATAAGGTAATTTTTCACCAAGGTCGACAAAAATGTCCGTCCGGCTGACGTTTAACCGACTACAGGGGGCAGAATCCCACCCTCGGCCGTGCTGCCATCTTTCTTTTCCCATCTTTCACCTATTGGTTTTTTATTCTCCCCGCCCCATCGCACTAAAAGCGGTTTCCAATACGATTTTCTTTCTTTTTCACCAAAGAAAAAAAAATCATTCTTCATCGACTCAATTTTTTCCCCATCCCCAATATCTATATATATTTTTATTTATTTTTTTCCTCTCACTTTTCGATTCTGCGTGTACGGGGCCGCTCTCTTCCTCGTGGTGGTGTCGTCAAAATTCTCGAGCAGAAAACGTGTTGCCAGGTTGGAATTTCGACGGCGAGAACATTTTTTGCCTTCTCTTCTTTCAACTCTCTACATGTGACTGTGAATTTGTGTTTGTACTTTGGCGGAGAAAATACTCTGGTATTTGTTGCAAAAAGAAGTGATACACGAGATATTTGCGATTGTCAGTGTGGAGAATGGAGCAGATAAATGGGGTGTCAACCCGGTGTGGAAGAAATGGTCCGATAGATGGAAGGGTCAGTGATGTCGGATTTGGGGGGTTTGACTGTTAGACTACGTTCAACATTAGAATTTCATATGCTTTAAAAAATGTTTTTAGTAAAAAATGTTACAAAGAGATTTTTTTATGTTAAACAAGCCTTACCCGACAAACTTCGTTCTGCCTTTTTTTTTCGTTTGTTGACGTTTTTAACTTTTTTGCTTCTTCAGCCTCCCGTGATCTAAATATTATTTTACGCAACTTTTCCCATACAATCTGCAGATTTTCCGGAATCGGTTCCAGATTGGCCAAAGTTGTCACTTTTTGGCGTAAGAACCTTCCTTGGGCTTATACGAACCCAACGCAACAAATAGCACCTCGATCCGACGCTCCGTATTGAACTGATTCGCGTTCGAACAAAACCATCGAAATTTTTTATATATATAGATACTACTTCTACTTTATGTAACTTTTGTTAACTCTACTTTATATAACTTTATCTACTTTAAAAAAAATCATTAAAAATTTGCATAGCTTAGGGAACCAATGGTGCACAAAACCTTTTGAAAAAGTACTCCCGAAATCCGATAAAACTATCTATTTTGATTACCCAAAAAATATTAAACAAATATTATATCTCTTTATTCACAGCTAAAAAAGTAGTAATCTAGCTGCGTGTAAAAGGCCTGGGTGTAAAATAAATATTGCATTTTTTTATGCAATTTTATGTGATTTTACACTCTGAAATATGTAGCCCATCAGTATAGGAAACCTACTTGACCGAAATGTCAAGCTCATATATGCGTTTATCCGTCCAGCTTTTCATCGGTCTGATGGCCGAGTGGGCTAAGGCGCCAGTCCTTACTGTTGGTGCTGGGTTTGAATCCCGTCGGTTGCAACTTTTTTTTTGTGTTTGCAAAAATTGTACATGCAGTGTGTAATATTAAGTGTTTATTTTGACGAAGGTGATGTGCATGCTTTTGCATGCGATTTTACCATCGGATTTTTTGCTGTGTTCCTATTCAGGAATCTTAAAGTTTAAAATACTAATTTTCAAGATCTCAGGTATTATTTCATTTTTTTTATTCTGCTTTGCGCTTTGGATTGATAATTTTCGGTGAAAAGTAGGTAAATGCACTTCCTCCTGGTTACGTGTTAGGTAGATAGTTTAGTTTTATGATGTTAAAAGTCTTTCAAAAATGGGTACAGTCTAGACTCGATTATCCAAAGTTTGATTATCCGAAGGTCAAATCGAATCATGGCCAAGTTTTGTCTTATTTTTTTTCTTACTTTTAACATCAAATTCGTGTTCTGCGACCCAATTTTAGTCAAATTTTAATGTTTAATTGCCTCTTGAATTTAAAAAAATAATACAATGCATTTTTTTCAATATTTTATCACCGTCGTTTTAAGCGCTATGTTGGATTAAAAAATTCTAAATCACTTCAAAGTAGTTTATGATTCATACTCAAGCTCGACCATCAAAAACAAGACAACGAACATTCCTTCGGATAACCGAGTCTGAACTGTAATGGGCTGAATTTTAAGCAATTATTCAATCTAATCTTTATGTTCAGTATGTTTTTATCATTAATTTTATTTTCCTGACTAAATTACGTCAAAACTACGGGATAAATAGGAGAACCTACCATTTTTCGAGTAAATTGAGTAAATCACTATAATTTCTGAAAAAGTAGGTACACGGAAAAAAATATTCAATTATTTTTTTGACCTTTTATTTAATTTTTCTGGAAAAACTCAAAAATATTATAAAACGAAGCTTCAAAAATTATTTTTAGATGAAAAATTAAATTTGCAAGTGCACCGTTTTCATGTTATAGGAATTGTAAGGTGTTTTTTTTTCAAAAATGTTTAAGTTTGTTATTTTTAAAATACGTTATGAAGGAAAAGCTTTTTTTTTCTCATAAAAACGAAAGACAAATATGCCTACAATTTTCTCTTTTTGACTTCGTTTATCAAACTGCTGGTTGCTGAGATACAGCCTTTTAAAGTTGAAATTTTGTGAAAAAAATGTTCTTAGTGTTTCTGAATAGCCCACATTTTTCAACTTGGAAATTATTGTTAAAATAAATAGTTTCAATGTTAACAATGCAACTTTTGTGAAATTTTCTGATCTGATTAAAATAAGATAAACAAAATCATTTTTTTTATTTAAATTTTTCTGAAAATCTTAAAAAAACATAAAAATTTGGAATTTTTTCCTTTACTACATCTTAAATAAAAACTTTGGCTCCAGTTCACTTCGTTGAATTCTCAGCATGCATTTTAAATTATTTCAAGCAAAAAGGCAAAAATATAATCTTTGTGAATTTAAAGTGTTTAATTTTATAAAATAATTAAAAAATAGGCCTTACAAAATACTCATTTCTTGATTAGAAATGGATAGTGCAAAAAATTAATTAAACTTAAAATATTTCAAGTTAAAAAAAACTGCGGTAAAGGCCATCACAAATTTTATTTCAAGTTCTCCTCTTGAAAATAATCTCAAAAATTAGGGGGTGAAAAAAACTGAAATTAGAAATTTAATTGGAAAAACTTTTAAAATCGATTGTTAATTATGAAGAATTAATTATTCGAATAATTTGGAAATGCATATGTAATGATGTAGCAATTTGTGATACTTTTGTTTTAATTTAGAAAACCTGGCTTGAAATTTTAATTTAAATTTGATTTTGTTTTTGCCTACTTCTCGACTTCATCCAGAGCCAAGGGACTAGAATTTCAAATAATAATTGAACCAGAAATTTCAAACCACAAAAAAGGTCGTATTTGGGTTGTCGTTGTCGAATTTGACTAATTTGAAATCTGTGAATTCGAATTTGGTCTCAAAAATAAGAATAAAACAATCATTTAATAGGGTCCTAAAGCCCCTTGTAAATTTTTATGTACAGCGATAAAAACACAATCAAAAACCATTTCTGATAACTTTTATTCATTTTAATGCAAACAAAAAAAAATTAACAAGACAACATTTTTTCGATGGATCAACTATCAACGAGCTGTCAAGTAGGACCTTTTCTGTCAAAAGGGTCGCGAAATTAATTTTTAAAAATTGATTTAAAAATCCATTTCAATTCCTTTGTGGTCGTACAAAGGGTCATTGTACTCCGAAAAATAAGCTTTATCTTTGTGAACAATAATATCACAAATTTAACCATCTACAGCCCAAATTTTTTTTTTCAAAATTTTTTATTTTTCCCGTGTTCAGGAGGTTATTTTGAGCAACTTTTGTTCTACGAAAAACTTTACTTCTCTTGTTTTAGGTTTTTCTTGTTTCATTTTTAGTATTTTAATTTGCATTTATCTTGTTTAGTTTATGTTTGTTTTTGGTAGTATTTGGCCTACTCTACCACCTCCTATCATTACATTTTGCCTATCTAATTTTTTCATGTTTTTACAGTAACTTTTTCAATTTTTTGCATGTTTTTCACATTTTCTGCTATAAAATGGAACCATTATCATTAAAATTGTAAATAAATGCGTAGAGGCATAGTCTGGGGCACTAGAAAAATTACTGCATTCTTCTTTTTACTTAAAATATAGGAAATGTTCGTAAAAAAAACAGCTAAAGTTGACCCATAAAAAAATTACATTTTTAAAAACATTGGCAAAGTCACATAAAACAAGTCAAACTTCCAACCCCTGAAATTTTCCAAAATTTTAAAAGTTCTTCTTTCCAATGCTTTTTAAAGATCAAAAATTGGTTGAAAAATGGATTTCTGGCGATTTTTTAAATCGAAGCCCGTCTAGAGGCGGGGTTGGGTTGTAGAGGGTTAAGCTTAATTTTAGGACCCAATTATCCAAAGTTCGGATAATCTAAACTTCAGATAATCGAGTCTGGAATGTTGAAGTACAGAACAGACGTGTTCCTCACTTTTATTTTTTTTTTGTGGCTCATTTTCTCTGAATGAATCTTTTTCGTTTTGTAATGGTTTTCTTTGAACAATTTGACGTTGAGAGGAAAAATATAACAAACCTTTCAAGGAAATAATGTTGAGCAAGACCAAAACCACGTGACTCCCATTACTTCCTCCAACATATGATGCAACTTTCAATACACTTTTCGTCACCCATTTTCAAGCTCATTATTTGTACAATGTTGCAGCAATAAAAAGTATGGCGAAACTCATTCCAAAGCACTCCCCATTTTAATTATGCTAATGAGGATTCTCCTTCTCTCTTCTTGCCTTCGACTGCGGTCATCTAATGAAGCGGCACTTGTTCTATAATAGTATCTCCTATCGATTTGTTCCACTAACATAATGTGGTCCCTCTCTCTCAATGTTGCTGCAACAGTTTAGTTTCGAGGAGATCCGGCAATGTTGCAAAAAAAAAAGCCCTCTCATGCTCACACAGTACATAGCAGTGCTGCTGCTGAATTTTCACTCTAATGAGTGACAACTTTCCAAGCCATTCCAAACTGCTGAATCAGTTATGTTTAAATAAATAAATGGCGCAAGAGTGAGAGAGAGAGAGAGCGAGTGAATTGCACGGGTGGTGTGAGGCTCACTGCGGCGAATGATATCACTCGAAAATAAATACTTTATTGATTTTTCACTGGACAGTTCCGCTGGAACGTGGCGAGCTTTGGCTAGAACGATATGCTCTACACAACTATAGGCGAAGCATGGCCAAGAAAAGCTTCCCACTTTTTTGTTAGTCGTCTATCCTGGAGAGCTTTTTCCCTAACAAAAGTTTTTTTTCCCAGAGAGTCGCTCTCAGCAAGTCAGTTTGAGAGAGAGAGTTCGCTATGTACTAAGTTCTGGTGTCCTCGGAGTCTCCAATTCAGGACCATCTGGCGCTGCTGCAGCAGAACCCATTCTGTGGCCACTTCAGGCGCCAGGCGGTGACTCACACTCCAACTCTGCCTTGTAGTAGTACATAAGGAAAAACTGCAATCTGGCGACGTGGCCAGCAAACCAGACCAGAACCAGACCAGTGCCAGTGGCCACATTCCGTCGAAAGTCTCGAAAGTTAGTAGTAGTTGGAAAAGCCTCGCCGAGCGGAGGTCCTTAAAATAGTACAAGCTCTCTCTCCGCGGATTGGTTACGTCATATCGAGTGGTGGCCTCAGGGGGCGTCTCTAGCGCGCCGGTCGTCACGTTTGTCACGGTATGTCCGTCCACCGTGGGTCATGTGATGTGGTGTTTGGAGTGTGAGTGTGTGCGTCAACCGGGTGTTAGTCATCGGGTGTGTGTAATTTAAAGCTGTGACCCACCCCCGCGTGCGCGAACGCCGCTCAGTGCCATGCCGGTTTGCAGATTTTTTTCTTTCTTTCTTTCTTTTTACGGCTGTGACGAGTTTGGCTCCAGTTTGGGTTTTCTTTTTGGAAGGCAAATTTGCAATATGAGGCGACAGTGAGTGTTTGCCAGGCGAAATCGGCGTGAATCATACGGTTTCGGTTTAAGGAGTTGCGGGAAAGTGCAGGGTGGCTGCTTCTTTTACAATTAAAAATAACTTGAAAAACTTAAAACACAAAATTCATCGGAACTGCATAGAAAATTGCAATTGCTCATACAAACATTGGAGAAAAAACATTTCGAGAAAAAAAAAAAGATTTAAAAACACGTGTTTTTGAGCATGATGACCAGAGTGCCAAGAATTTTTGAAGAAGAGAACAAACATCAGAAGTAATGCTAAATACGATTTTGTTTCACTTCTGAATGGGCAAAAGTGTGGTGTAGACTTCAAAATGTAACCTTTTAATATTGTTCTATTCAAAAAACATTAAAAAAAAATTACATGCCATGGTTTCGATATTTGAATAAAAAAAAAGTGTTTTGAAATGCATGTTATTCCAGCCCAGTTGTTTTGCAATGATTAGTTTTCAAAACATCTAATTTGACGAAATTTTTTTTTTCGTTTTTTTTTGCGGTGCTGTACATCGGAATTTTATGAAATTTCGAAACATTTTTAAACAAGCTTGGACTCACTTGGACTTGGACCAATTTTGAAGGGGTAAACTTAAAAAAAAAAATTGCGGCGGCTTTACTTTTCCTTTTTACATATTTTTTTTAATTCCAAAAACCTAATTTTATTCTAGGAGTCTGTTCTTTGTTCCAAATTTTATTTTAAATTTTTGTGTTCCCTAAAAAATCGCCTAAAAAATCAGGTGAAAAAAATTGCAGATAATCAAGATTCTCATTGACAGAAATTGCAAAGTTGATTTTAAACTATTCAAAATACATTGTAAAACGTTAATTTTTTGTATACCCACAGTTAAAAGCCGAGAGAATAACTCTACCAAAATTAAATGGAAGAATAAACCTCTCGTGGGTGAATCACCACGAAATTGTGTTCATTTGTTGATTGAAACAGTGCATCCCATTGAGTGGCTTATATTGCCAAATTATTTGAAATAACCATCTCATCGCGGTTCGATATGTCAGAGGTTTTGGGTTCGAGTCTAGATATCGGCACTTTTTTTTTGGTTGATGAACTGCTTTGAAAATGAACCCATGAGAATAACGCTCTCGCCAATCTCGGGATTTATCCTCTGTGTCCCTTCACAGTACCTTTATACTACCAGGTCGTGTTCTTTATTCTCTCGGATGGCGCTGCCCAACTGTGGATGTATTTTTAATCAAATAGGGCACTTTTAGACTATTTGCTAAATTTTAATTTTGGACAGATCGGAAAAAATACATGAAACTAAAGGAAAAGAATTATTTTCATGTTTTTTTTATACTTTGCTTTTTTTAAGCGCCCAATTTTGAAAATTGGCCTTGAGATTTCAAATTTAGTTAGTCTTAAAACAAATTTAATTTTACACAAAGCTTCATTTCCCAAAATACATTTAACAATCTGAAAATTTTAAGGATACAAATATATTGAATTTTACTTTTAAGAGATAAAGGATAGATAGATTAATGATTATTAAATGGAAAAACAGCGGAGTTGCCACTTTTTAAAGAGAGGTCTGTAAATCTTGGTCTTGTAAATGTTGGGACCCTGAAAGGATCTTATAAACTTTTTAGTGCAGAAATTTCGCTGAAATTTTAAAAAAATAAACAATTAAAAAAATCTGTGATACCAAATTGAAGGAATTTTAGCGAAAATCTGTAAAATTATTTTTCTATTGATTTTTTAACATATCAATTTGTTATTTTCAAGGGAAATGCATGAAGTTAGTTTCATACAAATTTTTAAAATTACAAAACAAAAACCGTTAAAAGCAATTTATATGATTATGGACCCAAGAAATTCTCGTCCATTTTTATTTTTTTGTATTTCTAGATTTTTATTATTATTTTTTTTTTTTTGAAAGGGACCTATAAACTATTCACTTTTATATGTTTATAGGACCTATTAAAAAAAACTCTAGATTTTTTGATTTGGCTCAAATAAAAAATTGTGTGTCATTGGGTCACCCATAAAAATCTCCATACAATTTTGGCAGCTGTTCATACAAAAATGGTACGTGAATATTCGAAAATCTGTAACTGTTTAAGGAATGTTTTGATTGATTGTGGGTATTGATGAGTACTATTCAGAAAAAAATGGTACACGGAAAAAACATTTTGTGATTTCTTGATTTATATTTTTTCACATATTTCAATTTTTTAAATCCGTATTTTTTAATTTTTGAAATTTTGTTATATGTTTTAGGGTGCAAAACCCTGCGCCTTTTAAGACATTCGGAAGTATGGACCAAAATTTTGCCGACGAGTTATGATTAAAAAAAAAGATTTTTTTAAATAAAAATCTTGTGCTTAAAATTTTGTTACCTATTTTTTATGTAAAATCGCATTTGCAATCGAAAGGTACATAACAAATCTTTTGATTGAGTGCACCGTTTTCATCACATAGTCATTTTTTTTTTTTTTTTCAATATGTTTGGTCTGAAAAGTTCCGTTTTTTTATTTTGTAAATGAGCAGTTCTCTAGGATTTCGGTCATTCGATTTTTTTTGTATTTTTTAATCCGACTGAAACTTTTTTGGTGCCTTCGGTATGCCCAAAGAAGCCATTTTGCATCATTAGTTTGTCCATATAATTTTCCATACAAATTTGGCAGCTGTCCATACAAAAATGATGTATGAAAATTCAAAAATCTGTATCTTTTGAAGGAATTTTTTGATCGATTTGGTGTCTTCGGCAAAGTTGTAGGTATAGATAAGGACTACACTGAAAAAAAATAATACACGGTAAAAAAAATTTGGTGATTTTTTTATTTAACTTTTTATCACTAAAACTTGATTTACAAAAAAACACTATTTTTAATTTTTTTTATTTTTTGATATGTTTTAGGGGACATAAAATGCCAACTTTTCAGAAATTTCCAGGTTGTGCAAAAAATCATTGACCGAGTTATGAATTTTTTAATCAATACTGATTTTTTCAAAAAATCGAAATTTTGGTCGTAAAAATTTTTCAACTTCATTTTTCGATGTAAAATCAAATTTGCAATCAAAAAGTACTTTACTGAAATTTTGATAAAGTGCACCGTTTTCAAGTTATAGCCATATTTAAGTGACTTTTTTGAAAATAGTCGCAGTTTTTCATTTTTTAAAATTAGTGCACATGTTTGCCCAGTTTTGAAAAAAATATTTTTGAAAAGCTGAGAAAATTCTCTATATTTTGCTTATTCGGACTTTGTTGATACGACCTTTAGTTGCTGAGATATTGCAATGTAAAGGTTTAAAAACAGGAAAATTGATGTTTTATGAGTTTCACCCAAACAACCCACCATTTTCTATCTTCAATATCTTAGCAACTAATGGTCCGATTTTCAATGTTAATATATGAAACATTTGTGAAATTTTCCGATCTTTTCGAAAAAAATATTTTCGGAATTTTCAAATCAAGACTAACATTTCAAAAAGGCCAAACATTCAATATTACGCCCTTTTAAAATGTTAGTCTTGATTTGAAAATTTTGAAAATATTTTTTTCGAAAAGATCGGAAAATTTCACAAATGTTTCATATATTAACATTGAAAATCGGACCATTAGTTGCTGAGATATTGACGATAAAAAATGGTGGGTTGTTTGGGTGAAACTTAGAAAACATCAATTTTCCTGTTTTTAAACCTTTGCATTGCAATATCTCAGCAACTAAAGGTCGTATCAACAAAGTCCGAATAAGCAAAATATAGAGAATTTTCTCAGCTTTTCAAAAATATTTTTTTCAAAACTGGGCAAACATGTGCACTAATTTTAAAAAATGAAAAACTGCGACTATTTTCAAAAAAGTCACTTAAATATGGCTATAACTTGAAAACGGTGCACTTTATCAAAATTTCACTAAAGTACTTTTTGATTGCAAATTTGATTTTACATCGAAAAATGAAGTTGAAAAATTTTTACGACCAAAATTTCGATTTTTTGAAAAAATCAGTATTGATTAAAAAATTCATAACTCGGTCATTAATTTTTTGCACAACCTGGAAATTTCTGAAAAGTTGGCATTTTATGTCCCCTAAAACATATCAAAAAATAAAAAAAATTAAAAATAGTGTTTTTTTGTAAATCAAGTTTTAGTGATAAAAAGTTAAATAAAAAAATCACCAAATTTTTTTTACCGTGTATTATTTTTTTTCAGTGTAGTCCGTATCCATACCTACAACTTTGCCGAAGACACCAAATCGATCAAAAAATTCCTTCTAAAGATACAGATTTTTGAATTTTCATACATCATTTTTGTATGGACAGCTGCCAAATTTGTATGGAAAATTATATGGACAAACTAATGATGCAAAATGGCTTCTTTGGGCATACCGAAGGCACCAAAAAAGTTTCAGTCGGATTAAAAAATACAAAAATTAAAATTGAAGAAAAAAGACCGATTTCGTAGAGAATTGCTCAAATAATATCCATTCCTGCAAATATTTTTTTCGAAAATTTCAGAAAAAAATCCTTTAATTTCGTTTAAGAAACATTGAAGATTGGACCTCTGGTTGTTGAGATGAAACATTAGTGAAATTTTTCGATCTTTTCGAAAACAATATTTAAAAAATTTCAATTTTTTTTTTTGAGATCGGAAAATTTGACAAATGTTTTTTTTCAGTTTTGGATCTGAAAAACAATATTAAAATTTAATGAAAATTATGAGTTTGATAGTTTTCCCTTTGCCATTTTTTTAGTTCAAACTTTGGTCGTGTTTTTTTTTCTTTTACTCCCTAGAATTTATGTCAAAATAGTCTATGATTGGCAAGAGATTATTGGTTATTTAAAAGGCCCAATGCTAACAGAAAAAAAAAAAAAACAAAAAATAATTGAGGTTTATACAAATTAAAAAACTGCAATTGGGTACTAAAGCCTTATGTCAATTTTTATGTACAACGGTAAAAAACACGATTAAAAACCATTTCTGATAACTTTTTTTCATTTTAACGCAAAAAAAAATGGCAAGACAACATTTTTTCGATGGATCAACTATGGTCCCCTTGGAACGAGCTGTCAAGTAGAAGCTTTTCTGTCAAGAAGGACCGCGAGGTTAATTTTTCAAAATTGATTTAAAAATCCATTTTAAACTCTTTGTGGTCGTACAAAGGGTCATTGTATTCAGAAAAATAAGCTTTATCGCTGTAAACAATAATATCAGCAATCTAAGCTTCATTTTAGGACCCAATTGAAAAATAAATAATATTAAATGTGTTAGACACAAGATTGAGTACTGAAGAGTTTATTATGCTTGATGAAATTTCGTAGATGATTTAAACTGTAGGCTGTAGAGCACACAAGCTTGAAAAAAATTCAAAAAAAAATTATAGGTTTCTTATTTTGAATTATTTTTTTTACATTTTTTCGATTATTTAAAAGAAAATAAAATAAAATATTCAAAAATATAAATTAGACTGTGTTCATAAAACTTAGTCCACAAGTCATCACCCTAAATCACCCAGAATTGACGTCAATGGCCCGGCACATGTACACACATACATAACGTGGAAGCGCTTGCCAGACATTTTATTGTAGCCGATCCAAAATGTGACAAATCTGGTCAGAATGGTGCGCTCGTCCAAAATCCGCAGCGTGTGCGACTGCATTCTCCTGGCAAACTTGGTTTCAAATAGAATATAAAATATAGATCAAAGCCCCTCGTCCGTCGCTTGACACAGAGCAGGCCACGAAAAGTATCGAACCATCCGCGGACGAAACGGCACACGTCACAAGACGTCACATAACACACACACGCTCGCCGGCCCCGATGGTCACGAGAACATAAGAACCACGCTCCAGTTTGTGCCGTTGCCAGGTTCGGGGGGTCAACTATCGATTTTTGTTCCAAGTCGTCCCGCCGTCGTCGCCGATATCTTTGTAGACCAACGCGCTGAAGATCTTCAACGGTTACTAACTGGGATTTTTTCTCTCTACTTTTTATTGCAGAATCTACCCAGCATCAGCAGCTCGTCGCTAAGCTAAAACCACCAGCACCACAACCAGCAGCATCAAAATGTCTACCGTCGACAAGGAGGAGTTGGTCCAGAAGGCTAAACTGGCCGAACAGTCGGAACGGTGAGTCGCTTTGAAGAAGCTTTCTGAAAATTATGTTCTAATTTCAAAATCACTCTTTTCAATCCAGATATGACGACATGGCACAAGCGATGAAATCAGTGACAGAAACCGGAGTAGAACTATCAAACGAAGAACGAAACCTGCTATCTGTCGCCTACAAGAACGTCGTCGGTGCGCGAAGGTAAACCTGCGGTTGCGGTCAACACCTGAGCCGAACTCTAACTCTGTGTGCGACTTTGTTTTCCCTTCCCATTTTACAGATCGTCATGGCGAGTAATATCGTCGATTGAGCAAAAGACCGAATCCTCTGCCCGCAAACAGCAACTGGCCCGGGAGTACAGAGAACGAGTCGAGAAGGAGCTTAGGGAAATCTGCTACGAAGTGCTGGTGAGTGATGCTTTGTTGTTCTGGGGATAACTACAACGAATGCAAACTGTTACTTCAGAGCAAATCAAAACATTTAGTAATCACTTTGACAAATTGCTAAAAATAACTTAAATTTTTTTTTAATAATGTGCGCAAATTTCGCAAGTTACTCTTACTTGCCGTATTGTTCGCGGCAGCTGCTCAAAAATATAGATCATATTTTGCATATTTTGACAGAAAAAATATTATTCAATGTAACAACACCTGAACAACATTTTCTGCAGCATTTATTTCCTGTGGGTGTATCCAAAATATCTGTTTTACATGT
This sequence comes from Culex pipiens pallens, assembly GCF_016801865.2. Taxonomy (NCBI): domain Eukaryota; kingdom Metazoa; phylum Arthropoda; class Insecta; order Diptera; family Culicidae; genus Culex; species Culex pipiens. The sequence goes on from NC_068939.1 coordinate 14,357,196, forward strand.
TCGCAATATTTATAAAACACGTTTACAAATCATCCCAATGTCTTTGAGTTATTTGTAACTTGATAGTTGTGCGTTTATTAATAACGATAACCTGTTAGTTTACAACTCTGGCGTTTTTTTTTTTTTTTTTTGAAAAGGTCCAATAAACCAAATTTTCAGGTTTTGCTTTTTGGGTGTTTTTGAAACCGCCTTGAGTCAGGAGTGTTAAAAAATACCCAAAAAGTAAAAACTGAAAATTTAGTTTATTGGACCTTTAAAAAAAAACTTCAAAACTTTTTTCAGGCCAAGTAGGGGAAATATACCCATTTTAATCACTCTAAGCCGTTCGACCAATTCTCAGCACTTTTGAAGTTTGCCGCTACTAAATCAACATTTTTAGATGCATCAACAATGGAGAGTTGCTTGCTCACTTTTATTTGAGCTATGTGTTACTTTGGAACAGTCAAAAACACTTTATGAAAGCTGTAATTCACGATCAAAGTGTTGATAGGCCGATAATAGAAATAGGCTGAGAAATGGTATATTTCCCCTAACTGTAGGAAGAATATAATCGATGCAAATGTCTGGAGTTTTTTTTGAAAAGGTCCGATGAACAAAATTTTCATTTTTTGCTTTTTGGGTGTTTTTGAATACCCCTGACTCAAGGCGGTTCTAAAAACACCCAAAAAGCAAAAATTTGAAATTTTGTTTATAGGACCTTTTCAAAAAAAAACTCCAGATGTGTTTCGCGGACGAAATACTTTAGATAAATTTCCAAATATTGCTCTAAAAGAAAATTTCTGCCGGGCTGTACTATAAAAATTTATGTAAAAATTATTTTTTTTTTTGTTAGAATTAGAATTAGAAAAAAGTATTAAACTTTTTTTCAACATCTAAAAGCTTTAATATCTAATATCTAAAGCAGGTATTAGACTATGACAAACAAACAAACTCGCACTTTTTGACAGTTTGCCAGCATTGTTTGTTTGTGTGCATTTGTTTGCAAGTACGTCAGCCTGCATACATTTTGCATTGCATGCAAATTTGCCAAACACAAAAAATTGCGAGTTTGTTTGCTTGTCATAGTCTAATACCTCCTTAAGAAAACTTGTCAATAGGACGTAACCTTGGGCGTTTTTAAGCTAGTTTACTTTTAATTCAATGTAGCTTTAAAATTTACTTTAAAAATAGTAGTTTTTGTAACATTATCAAACTTGGCTCAGCGTAGGTTAACTAATACGACAATTGCTGAAAAAATCAAGTTTTGCAAACAATTTTTTGATGCAATTCCCAAAAACATCCTTAAAATAGAATTTTTAAAGTAAAACAACTGTAATTCCATGCTTTATGCTGGCGTCCATGCGTGAAAATGAAGAAAAAGGGAATGTAGACAGATTTTGTGCCAGAAAAATTATGAAATAATTATTTCCAATAAAAATGAGTAAATTTACACCTTTTTATGGGAATCAAGGAGGTAATATTCAACCATCAAATTTTTCAACCTTATAAAATGAAACTTCTCTGACTGTGTGTTGAGATTCAGTTTCATATTTTAACGACAAAGGCATTTTTTACATCTATGTGTTCTGTATTCGGTTTAAGTATTACCTAAACAAGATTTCTTTGAAAGAAAATTTCTTGTTGAAAAAAATGATTTTAGAAAAGTTTATAAAATGATGAAACTTTAAAAAAAAAACTTTGAAAAATGTTTGCAACGACCTTAATTGAAGAGATGTATTTTTTTTTGTATGGGTGATCTTTATTTTACGGAGTTTTGAAAATTTAAATTGTGTCCGTGGTTTTATTGTTCTGAAACATATATTTTTCGTTAAATGTTGAACTTTTTACACAAATTTTACATAACCTTGGGTGTGAATTTAAAAATTCGCCAAAAAAATTTCTAGCAGTGTTTGATCAACAAAAAGCATAGGAAAAGAAAATTCTTATGTTTTTAATATGAGTCAGGCCAATCAGGACCCTTTCAACTAACTAATTAACTAACACCTTCAAAATTTCCTTAACAAATGTGGGTACAATAAGAATATATCTAAAAAAAAAATTTAATGGAAAAAATACTTGTAATGTAGGTTGTAATCTCTTGTAGGTACATATAACGTTTATTTATGCATTTTTAATAAATAGAAGCAGCATATTATGATTTTTTGGACCATAGATCGGAAAAAGACGCAAAGCTTAATAAAAAGATTTTTTCATAAAATCATAGCAAAACTGTAAAAATGATAAAATATTTAGCTTGAAGTTTTTTTTTCCAAATTTGGCTTAAAATTTGAAATTTCGTTCTTATTTTACCTTAATTAGTACTAGCCTATGTGACTTTAAAAATGTTACGGAAAAAGGGTTCTATAAAAAACATTTTTTGCTTTTAAGGTGTTTTTGATTACCCCTGACTCAAGGCGGTTCTAGAAACACCCAAAAAGAAAAAAGAAAAAATATATATAGGGCATTTAAAAAAAACTTAAGAAGCGTTCTTTTGGATGAAACTATAATGCAAAAAATCAAATAAGGAACTAGACAAATTGAAAAAAAAAAACAAAACGGGCGTTATACTATCACAAAGGCGTCATCCATAAAGTATGTCACGCTCAAGGTAGGTGGGGGGGAGGGGGGTCTGAGCAAGTGTGACATTGTATGTTATAAGTATAGGAAAAGCGTGACAAAGGAAGGGAGGGGGGGGGGGGGGTACATTTTGGCTGATTTTAGCGTGACGTACTTTATGGATGAAGCCTAAATAAAATTTAAAAAATGCTTGTATAAAATTAAAAATGGGTGTAAAAACATTAACCAAGGAGAGCCTTAGAAAATTTTTCCAGTGAGTGCAAAAATATATGTTTAAAATAAAGATAAAAATATTGGGCATTTGAGTCAACTGCGTTACGTAATTTTTGAATGGCACCAAATTATTTTTAAGACGCCAATGAATCTAAATGTTTCGGAAAAAGTATTTTTTTTTAAAAAAAAAAGGTCCTATAAACAACATTCTCATTTTATGCTTTTTGGGTGTTTTTGAATACTCCTGACTCAAGGCGGTTCTAGAAACAAAAATTAAAATAATGTTTACAGGACCTTTAAAAAAAACTCTAGAAGTGTTCTTTGAGTCTAAACTAAACTTTGTGACTAAATTTTCGATTTTATTTTTCATTTTGCAGGGTCTCCTGGACAAATTCTTGATCCCCAAAGCGAGTAATCCAGAAAGCAAGGTGTTTTACCTCAAAATGAAGGGAGATTACTACAGATACCTAGCCGAGGTAGCCACAGGAGAAACCCGCAACAGTAAGTATTTGTTTCTGCTTTGTTACGATCTGAAACAAGAATATTTCAGACACAAAAATACGATCATATTCTAATCACCAACTTCCCTTCTTCCCAAAACCAACAACAACAAAAAACTCTTTCTCTCGCGTTACACCGTAACCACCCTTTGCAGCTGTAGTAGACGATTCCCAAGCCGCTTACCAGGATGCCTTTGAGATTAGTAAAGGCAAAATGCAGCCAACACACCCCATCCGATTGGGTCTCGCGCTCAATTTCTCTGTCTTCTATTACGAGATCCTAAACTCGCCAGACAAAGCCTGCCAGCTGGCGAAACAGGTCACTACCCAAGTTTCTTTCTATGATTAGTACTTTTTTTTGTTTAGTTTATTGTAATCTTCTTTTTTGCACTTTTTTCAAAGAAGAGAAATTAATCGAAATGAAGTTGAAATGTACACATGATCACAAATTTGAAGAGAGAAAGCGGTGCTGTCCTCCAAAGTTGTTTTCCCCCTTCGCCAACGTTTCCGCCTCCTCGGGTCGGGTGGTCTTCCCCAGGGTCTCTTAAATCACACCCCCCACTTTTGTGTTGTCGTTGACCTACTATCACTCTTACCCTCTATTTTTTCTCTCTTGTATTTTCCCCTTTCAAGCCGTGGTTGAGGATTCGCAGAAATCGTACCAGGAAGCGTTCGATATCGCAAAGTCGAAAATGCAACCAACCCACCCCATTCGGTTAGGTCTCGCGCTCAACTTTTCCGTGTTTTACTATGAAATTATTAACTCACCGGCCCGGGCTTGTCATTTGGCTAAGCAGGTTATAAACCGAATTCTCCGTTTGTTGCTACCCCCCGTTCCCTCTTGTTTGTTTGATCGTTACGTTTTTTAATGTCCTTGCCTTCCAGAATGTGTAGCACTAACACTCTACCGCGAAATGAGCACAAAAGGACGTGCTTTTTGTGGTTCCTAACATTCCCGACTAACTCTTGACTCGTTTCGTACTGACCTTTGTCGTTGAAATGCATCGTTATTTGAGACTGCATAGCTTGACTTATCTTTTACTAACATTGCGCTGCTGTTAAAAAATAACAAACGAAAAATTTAATTATGTCTTAAACAAAAAAAATCATTTTATTACAAAATGTATGTGTTTATGATAAAATTATCTCAAATTTCAATCCTGTGTAATGAGTCAAAGTATGTTTTTTGTATTAGGTAAGGCGGAGTTTACAGCTGTCAAACAATTTCCATGCAAATTTTACCAGATTTTTTCTGTAGGATTGTTTTTGACGAACTGGATCCAAAAACATTTTTTTTTTTTGAAAAAAGTCAGGATTTTTCCAATAGGTCCTGTAAACATAAAAAAGACAATCGGTTATAGAACCTTTAAAAAAACTGTAAAAATGTTTTTAGACGCGATTTTCAATCCAGCTTGGCATGTTAAGGGATCATCCACAAACCACGTGGACACTTTTTTGAAATCTAAAAAAAATAGCCTTTTAAAATCTAAATATTTTGTATCGTTATCCTTATCGTTATTCTGATAATTTTATCGACGATAATGGGCAATAACTTATATTTAATATATTTCTAAAATTGAATAAAACCAACCAAATTATATTGAATGTTCAAGCTTCCTCTTAGTAAATATTTTTTTTTTTTTGATAATATGGTAAGTTTCAAAGAATAAATACTAAAAAAAACACCGTATTGTTTTTTAAAGTACTAAAATTTTTATTTTTATGAGTATCAAGCGATTCAACATTTTGCATGCATGTTCACTGTTTTAGAGATTTCTGAATGAAATATTCAAATTCTCACAAAGTACCGTATTTTCTCGAAAATACTCATTTCTTATAATTCGCAATATGGGTATCAAACGATTCGAAATTTTGCATGTTTTTTAACTGTTTTAGAGTTTTTTGAATGAACAATCAGGTAAAATTTCACTTCATTTGATATATTGCAAATCATCAAAATTTTAGTACTTTCAAAAAAATACGTTTTTTTTTTGAAAATTTGAGTTTTTCATTCAAAAAACTCTAAAAAAGTGAAAATGAATTTCGAATCCCATATTGCGAATTATAAAAATTGGAGTGTTTTCGAGAAAATATGGTATTTTGTGATTTTTTTAGTATTGAACTTTGAAACTTACCATATTATCAAAAAAATATTTACTAAGAGGAAGCTTGAAAATTTAACATAATTTGGTTGGTTTTAGTCAATTTTAGAAATATATTAAATATAAGTTATCGTCCGTTATCGTCGATAAAATTATCGCCGATAGAATTATCGGAATAACGATAACGATAGTTTATCGTTATCGTCCCGACGATAACGATAACCATTATCGTTAGACGATAATATTATCGACGATAATATTATCGGCGATAATTCGATCGATTAACAACCTTGATATTTTGATAGTGAGTGATGGTTTGACGTTTAATCTGTGAATGTATTAGTGAGATATCTCGTAAGAGAGAGAAAGAAGGAGAGAGAGAGAGAGAGTGAGAGAGAGTGAGAGACATATCTCGAGTTTTTTTTGATTAGGTCCTATAAACATATGAAAGACAATAGTTTATCGGTCCTTTTAAAAAAAACTCTGGATATGTAGTTTTTTTTTTCGATTTTCTCTCTCAGTGAGTGCTCAGATCTATTTTCTTTATTCTTTAAACATTTTGTTAAGACAAAAGATCACAAATAAATATAACAAATTTGAATGCAATTTTATAACTAATTCTCGCCCGTTTTATGTATTATTGGCACTAATTCTACTAATCGTATTGCGCTTGTCTCTGAAATCCAAAAAACGGAAAATTCTCCGTAAAATCGCCGATACTAACAAACCGCCCGACCCTCAATGGAATGCTGAAGCCGATGTTTTTGTTCCTTTTGGAAAAAAATCCAAAACCCACCGAATGAATGTAACATTACAAAGAAATCGTACAAACTCTTCAAAATTGTGACATGTTGTGTATTTTCTTATTTATTTCGATTATTTTCAGTTTCTTTTTATTTTGCATTTTTATGTAAAGAATAATAACAAATTCTTTATTTAGCTTATCGATTTCAATTAACTTTTTTTAAGTTTATTTTTTTTTCACCCAAGGAATTCTTGATATTAATATTCTCTTTTTCTTTCTTCATTCAAAATGCCGCCCGGGACGCATGCAGGCGTTCGATGACGCGATCGCCGAGCTGGACACGCTGAACGAGGATTCCTACAAAGACTCCACCCTGATCATGCAATTGCTGAGGGACAACCTCACCCTGTGGACGTCGGACACCCAGGGCGACGGAGACGAACCACAGGAGGGTGGCGATAATTAACCAAACTAAAATTAATGAGAAACAAAAAAACACACACACTTAAATATAATAGAAATTCCTTTTGACTAATTAATTACAAAAACAAAAAGAAAAACAAGACAGAAAACAACAGCAGCAGCAACAACAGCAACATCAGCGAGCGGAAGGCAAAACCAACAGCAGCAGAAGCAGAAGCAAAACAAATGCAGAAAATCATTTCTTTAAGAAATCGCTAACACACAGACACACAGCAACACAAACACACACACACTCAGACAGACACATTTTCTTTGTGAATAAAAAAAAACAAAACCAAAACAAAACGCTCTTGCAACAGCAGCAGCAGCAGCAGCAAAAGGAGACAAAAAAGAAAAAGAGAGAAAGAGAAACAAAAAGTACATGTTTGTATGTATGTTCTATTTATCCCCTCGTTCCCGAATAATCGTTTCCATTTGGGAAACATCCGAACTACAAAGAGAAAACAAAAGGAGTAAAAGAGAGAGAGAGAGAGAAAGAAGAAGCAGAAGTCTCTTAGTCTCTTCGTTACAAACATTGTGCATTGTGTATAGTTTGAAACTTTGCGGAAATTTTGTTACTTTTTTTTTGTTTTTTATATTTTATATAATCGCGAAGGGGCCTTTACGCGGGCTCTCGAGCAAACTTTTATCACTTTTGTTTCTTTTCTTTTTCTTTCTTTTCTTTTTTTGGAACACAAACAAGTCTCTCAATCTCGGAGACTTGCGACGGCAGCGACTTGAGTTACTCTCTCTTTTGTCCGGTTTACATTGCAAAGAAACACGTGGCGCGCCAGGGCAGGTTCGTTTATTCCGTCACGTGGACGTTTTTTTTCTTTTTTCGTTGTTTTCGAGTTGGAATTTCGCCTTATTTTTTTCGAATTACCGTGCTGGCGCTCGCAAAAGTGATTCGGCTTTTGCTTGCGCTGCAGAGAGAAATGTGTTTTACTCAGAACATTCGTTCCCGTGTAACGTGAAAAAGAAAAGAAAAATAAAAAAACACCGAATTGTATTATTCTATGCCTCTGTGTCACCCCCTAATACGAAAAATAAACTAAGAGAAAAACAAAAACGTAAAAAAAACAAACACTTCTATAAATGTACACACACAGATCCCAGAATTGAAGTTTTTTGTGATTCATCTTGGTGCGAACGCCCCCTCGCCGGAAAAGGTCAGTTGGGGCCGTCCAGAGAGGGCGCTTCGCGCGAAAATTTTCCAACTTTTTTAACCACGGAAAAAAAAACAAAGATTAAACTTAACTGTTGTGGCAGAGAATGTGTGTCCTGTTGTCACACGTCTATTTGAGAACAACTAAAGAAAATCAGAAGGAAGAACTAACATCGCCGACGAGAACTAAGGAAAGAACAGAACATCGTTCGCAAACAAAAACAACATCATATGGAAATTATTACTCTAAAAACAAAACAAGAACAAGAACATCAGCAGAAAAATAAAACAAGAACAAGCGCATAATGTAAGAGGTAATGTTTTTATTAAAAGGCAGAAAATTTAAAAAAATATCCTAACTTTTCTGACAAGGAAAGAAAACTTGGCTGAGAATGCTTGAGAGAGCTCCACGTTCTGTGAAAATCAAGAATTGTAACAAGGAACATTTTTTAATTTAATGGCGTTCACAAACACACAGAAACTCACGATTTTTCATGTATTATAACAACAAAGTATGGAAAAAACAGCTAAATAAAATGGAACAACATTAACTGTCCGATAACTGGAAAAAAAGAAACAAAGAGTCTTGCTTGTTGTCCACCTCCTCCACCAATTCAACCCAAAAAATAGGTCGAATTTCTTCCTACTCCACCCGTTTGTGCATTTTTCAGACCCTTTTCAAATACTAGTCGCGATCCAGCGGATTTATTGGCGTGTGTGCGTGACCTCGCAATGGAATGCAACGCACACGAAACCGTCGCACACACTCGCAGGCTGGGGCTTGTTAAGCCCCGCCTACTCCTCCTACTCCGTTTGCCACAAGGAATTGTTTTTCAGCCATTGGACGTCAGAAGGCGGTTATTTTGTACGGTGTCACAAATACACACTCGCAGCTTTTATTTACAAAAAAATAGTTTTATTTGTTCCCTTTGTTTATACCTCCATATTAACCACGCCCACTCGAGCGAGAGAGAAAATCTTTGTTTTCATAATTCGCTATGTTGAAAACAAACCAAGCTCAACTCACTCACTCACATACAAACACACACACACACAAACAATCAGTGCTACCAGTTTGCAGCAAACAAACAATAACAATACAGAGAGAAAACTATTACTAAACACTACACAGCCGTGCTCTATTTATTTATTTACGATTTCGCATTATAAACGCAAGCGTTTTGAAGTATAAAACAACAAAGACGAGAATCATACTAAAAGCAGAAATCCAAAGCTCTTGAAAAAAATGGAAAGCTAGCAAAACAAAAAATGCAAAAGAACAGCAGCCCAGAATCACACTCAAAAAGAACCAGCAGTAAATGTAATGAACTAAAAAATAAATAATTGAGAAAAAGAATCAAAAAAAATTAACACATCTTCGTTTTTCGGTAATATCGCTGTTTCCATTCATTGGTTGTACCATATTAAGCAAAAAAAGAGGTATTGTATTTAAAAGAAATTAAACCGCTCTTAACTGAGAATAAAAACCTTAAATAAAGAGACTAAAAACCGAAACACAGGGGGCGTTTTAGTGCGAGCTTGCATGGGTGCCGATGAGATTTTTAGAAAGTAATTGGTAAGTATTTATGTTTTCAAATTTGTCGTAATTGCGTTTTGTTGCGTCGATTTTGTACCAAATTTAGTGGAAGACGTCATTTTGTACTACTTTCCTCAATTAATCTTATGGCTTGTAAAGATCCTAAAAATATGGTGTCAAACTTGAGATATTTAACTAAAATCCTAGCAATGTTGCCACTCTTCATATAAAACTATATGCCAAATTAAAGATGCATGTTGTCGACGCATTATTCATTTGAATAAAAAAATATCAATAACAAGCACATGTTCGGAAAAGATCCTAACAACTTTTAATTTTTATGCAAAAATGGATATTGCAAGCAGTGTTATTTCAACAGTATGTGTTATTGAAATGGCATGAATTTGGTAATTACCGTCTGTCCGGATACGCCAAATCGACCATAAGTAAGGAAACTTTTAATGCTTCATTTGAATATTTAACCATCAATTGGTTGTTTAACTAAGTTTATTAACTTTGAATAAATGCATATAAATTTTAGTTTAGCTAAATAATAAGTTCTAATTTTGATCAAAAGTTCACCAGAAAATGATTTTTCTATACAATATCAATTTTTATTTAAAATAACATGAATATTATTTTTCCAAATTTACTAAGGTACTAAGCTGGGTGCTGAATAGTGGTGCGCAAAACGGCCTAACTTTTAAAATGTGTGGCTTTTGGAACCTGGAGTTGAAGTCAAGAAATCTTAAGAAAGTTGAAGGAGCGATCGTCATTTTTTTATAATTATGAATGGAAGTTGTTTATGGAGTCGATGCGGTTGTATCTATCCAGAAGCTGTCTTTATTGTTTGATTCCGTTTGAAAACCTACTGGTTTAGTGACAATCTTCTCTGTTTGTTGGATCAGCTTCGCTAGAATTAGCGATGTTTTATCGCTGGACCAGGAAGAGCTGCAGGAATCCAAAATCAGCCAGAATTTATCTGCGACATCGCAGAATGACACTCTCGCCGCAGTTCTTCGTCACCCCTTAAAAAAAGAAAAACCTCTTCTAACCAATCGAAACTTGAAAACACACACAATTTTCCAGCAAAAATGTAAAAAATAGACAAAATAAAACACATAGTACTGATTATTAAACAGCATATTTACCAGTAATAAAAAAGTCATGCTTGTGCTTGAACAGCCTCCAACTTTGTAGATGTAAACAAAGTGGGATCATTCGAAAATCACGTTACGCATTCTCTCTATAGAGCTTTATGACGTTTCGCGTACGCACACTAGCGCACCATTTGATTTTGCTGGCCGGACAAAATTTAACCTCACTTTTTTTCGTGTACGTACACGCAATACATACGCACGTAGATTACTCTATTCATCACCCAGGTACTAAGAGCCTAACATTTTAGAAGGCACATCACTTTTGTGAACAAGAGTGCATCCCTTTCACTCAAATGACAGTTTACATCAGGTGTGAGAAGGATACACTCTTGTTTACGAAAGTTATGTGTCCTAATGTAATGGAAGGCACGACTTGTTCTACTGGAAATGGCTATAAATTTTAAGATGTTTTTGAATTCTTTTTCAATGGCATTTAAAACTTGTAAATAAGAACTGAATAGTACAAAGAATCCTATTATGCAGTTTCCCAGTTTGAACTTATTTTACTGAGTTAATCATGACACTTTAAAATCCTTTTATCAATCTTTTCAAAATTATAGTAAACTAACTATTAAAACTTTTTAGGTTTTTAGAACACTTCTCTACCAAGCTCAAAATGATTCCATACACAGAAAAAAGTTGAATTTTGGAAGGTTGAAAATTAGGTTGGTTGAAATTTGTGATTATTTTTTAGATGGGAAATTAGGCAAAAAGCTTTTAACAAAAATATGAATAATCAATTTTAATGTTTTTCAAACTCACGGGATTTGTTCACAATTCGCATGACTTTTACATGTGAAAATTGTGTTAAAACCTCAAATATTGAAATAAAAAAAGATGTTAGGTTATTTTTCCACCAAAATGAGTCATGGACAGTGCCGAACCTAGGGGTTGGCGCGATTGGCGACCGCCAATATTTCTACTGAAGTGTTTTTGAAAGTTCATACTTAACGGTGCACATCAACCAGAGCTTTTGCACCCAGATTTTTGTTACAGACATTTTAGTATCTTCAAAATTACGGCTACTATCAAAATATTTTTTTATTCAACACCTAAAGTACAGTCCACAAAGTAATTTACAACAAAATTTGACTATTTTGACAATCGCGTTGTTGCAGGATTGGGTCCGTAAGTTTGACAATGTTGGAATAAGAAGACAACAACTTCCATCGTTGCTGTGCACCCTTAATGCTAAATTTATTTTTTCATCAAAGAAGGGGCGCTCAAGTGGCAGAAAGTTAAAGGAGTTCTAGAAGAGCTTCTCAAAAAAAATACACGTTAAAGTTTGGACCGTTGTATGATGAAGTTTAGGTCATACCGTCCAGACTAAAAAAATGTTAAACTATATGTTATTTTCACGTTAATTTGGCTGTGAATCACAATCAGCCAAATTGTGAAAAAATATGGTCATATTTTGAGCTTCTTTGAAACAGGAATTATATTAACATTAAAACATATACCTGGCTTTTGAAATTTTTACATTCTCGAGTTAAAAAAATGGCCTTTGAAATATTTGCAGCTCGATTTCCCCTTTCATAATTTACTTCGTGCATTGAAATTTGCATACTCCTTTTCAAAATACTAGAGTTTTGAAATTTGTAACTGCTGTAAACTTTCACCAATAAGACCAACATTATTTGTTCAAGAATTATTTTTTTTTTTCAGAGCACATGAATTTGTCAGTTTTAGCTTAACCGGTGTTGTTTACTTTTTAAATCGTCTAAAAAGCTTTGGTAATGAAAAAAATCAAAAAATGAGTAAAAAACAAAATTTTATCAAGGTTTGTATAGTTTTGCGCAAAGAATATTTTTCTAGAATATAAAATTTAATTTTACGAATTAAAAATAAACAAATAAATACTGATGAAAATAAAAATCAATGCAAAACATAATTAAAAATATGCTCAAATATCGTATGGGCAAATCACTCAAAATGAATAAAAAAAATATCTTTATATTTTTTTTTTACTTTTTTTCTAACAAAAACAAATTCATCAATACTTAGAAATTTTGGAAACTTATGATTGCAAAACAACTGGACAGGTGTATAATGCATTTTAAAACACTTTTTTCATTCAAATGTTGAAACCGTGGCCTGTAATTAATTTTTTTTAACTTTTTTATTTTTTTGGTCAGAGTCGAGGGACATAAACTTCAAAAAATATTTGCAAAGGCCTAAATTGATTTTGACGAAATTTTGTTCTGCCGCTGCATGTTGAAAAATTATACTTCGATGCCGGTGTGCTCTTTTGAACTAAGCTTGCTGGGATTCCTATCTAGATAGAACAAGAGAGCACACGGGCATCGAATTATTATTTTTTCAATTTTGAAGAAGGATTTTTTTCTTTTTTCGTTGTAATTAACGAAATGAAATCCAAAGCCAAATCAGCTAATTATTTTACGAATCCGGGAAAGTTCTAGATCAGATCAAATTATGCAGGCTTAAAAATATAAAATTAGCTAACAAGTTATAGCAAAATTTATCATGATTGAGCATTTAATTCTGTGCATTTATCTTAAAAATAAATTAAAAAAAAAACAAAAACCTGCTATCATTATCGATTTTATGAAATCTGAGAAAATATTCAGCCAACTTAACTTCTATAATAAATTTTCAATTCAACCTATCTCATATTATTTGAAAAATAAAACATAAAATAACTGTGTTTCTGAATTTAACCATATTAAGGTCTCCAATTGCAATTATAAAATCAAAACTCATATTGAAGCAAACATTGAAAGTTAATATCAATTTATCAAAATGCTTGTAAATTTGGGAAGGGCGCCAAATTCATGCTTCGCCAAGGGTGCAGTGGACCCAAGGTACGGCTCTGGTCATGGACCAACTTACCACTTTATGTGATTCCTGAGATATCGCAGTTTGAAATTGAGGGTTTTCACAATTTTCACAAAATTCAAGCTTGACCAGAAAGATTTTGATTATAATTTTGCTATTTTGCACTGTGTTGATGTTCTTACATGCCAGACTCGATTACTCCAAATTAGTCAAATTCAAGTGGTGGATTCCCTTAAACAGTACAAAGCGAATTCATTCATTTGGATTTTGCTACTTAAAACGTCCGCTAATTGAAATACTCGCCAATTTAAAATGAAAAAATAACACTCAAATTCCGAAAACAAAAAACTTATGCTAACATTCCACCCAAATTGTTCAACTATTTCCGAGCACGTGGTTTCAATGTAATTGACATCTGTTAGTTATTCCAATTAGTAGAATCTGATCCGCTAATATGAATTTAGCTAATTCAATCTGTATACATAATAAATATACTGAATACACTATCTAGGATTACATTTCCCTAAATTTATAACGTTTTGTGGTTCATATTTGAATAAGACAACGTATATTGATTTGATTATCCGTTTTTACTTTGGATAATCGAGTTTGAACTGTACTTCCTAAAACTGTATTTCAAGAAAACATTGAAATGCAACACAAACACATTAAATTATTGAACCAGTTTTTGTTCGTGCTGTGAATCCCAAAATGTTTATTTCATAGTCCTCATCGTCAAAAATCAAGCAATAACCCGAAGCCGTTGTGTAATTATACGCAAAAACCTGTCCAAACAGCAGCTCTCAACTGAATGATTCATTCCCTGTTCGAAAACTTGTAAAATTGCACGTTCCTCGGACGCAGCAAAAGAAACCTCAACGAATGTTGGCCCCAGAGGTGCATCGGCACGGCACGGGTGCTGCTCTTGTTCTTCTAAGACTTAAAAACACCGTGTTTTTAATCAAAGTACGCGCACGGGCACTGTGTCAGAACTTTGGCTGTACGTGCAAATGTCAATTTTTTTTCTGGTTTCAATTTTGTGCAGTGAAAAAATGTGGAAAATGAGGCTTAATTGAACCGTACAGTGGAAAATTCATCAGTTATCCGTGTGTGGAACATTTATAAAATATCCGGAATAGCTGCCAAGTGAGCTAAGTTAAGAAATTCGGATGTTTGAGGACCATTTTTATGGAAACCCGTTTTTTGCATAGTCTTTGGCCTTTTGAACCTGTGCTGTGGGATTTCCATATTAGGAAACAACCAATCGTGCGCTTTACTAGCAAATCTATCCATTTCATTGTTGTTTAAGGTGAGTTTTAATTTAATATTTTATTGTTTGTTGAAGATCTCAGATTGAGCTTCAGCGCTACACCAGTTCGTGAAAAGAACTGGCCTAGCTCAAAATATAAGTGATCATTTAAAAAAACATGTACAATTTTTCAAAGAGCCGCTAAGAGTTCGGCACGCGTTCTCGTAAGGTGGTAAAAACACCATGTTCTGTGCCTCCTAGATGTGCATATAAGAACGGGAAGTGCAAGTACAGTTCGTTCAAATGCATGTCTGGTTGGCCCAGAAAGCGGAAACAAAAAATGTTAAACAAAGATGATGAAATTGTAACCTGTAAATGATTGGGGCTTCTTTTTGTGTTTAACCCTTTATTTGGAGAATCTTGTTTAAACGTTGCATACTGCATAATCGCATGACTGTAAACTCGACAAAAAAAAAAACTAGAAACAATCGAAGAAATTCATGTTTTTTCAGCATATTCAAGTTATTTATTAGTTATTCCACTTTTAAGTAATTTTTGTTTAATAAATTCAAAACTTAATTTCAATAAATTTAAACAGTCAAAAAATCTGGAAGATTGATAAATTAAAAACCAGCCAAGGGTTAACAAACCATTCCGCGTCGAGCACGTGATTTTATGCACGCGCGGTCTTTCTCCCAAGCTTTATGCTCACCCTTTCTCTCCCTCTACAATTTCCTCTCACAAACCGCGACGCCGGTCTCACAACTCTTTTTCTTGCCTTTCTTCCTCCCCCATCCGCAGCTTAAAGCATGATGTCACTCCTTTGAAATAGTTAGTCATCAATTAAGTCAACTTTTAACGCAACATTTCGTCATTGTTGCTTTTTGCATAAAAAATCGTTAAATTTTTCTAAACTTTCAGTCTTATCACCATGGCAACCGCATTATGCTCTCCACCCTCCGCTCTCTCTCTCAAATCAAACGCAAATTTGTTTACATAAAGGACCAAACATCTGTTTCTAGTCGGTGGCGGCGGTAGCGGTGAGCAGGCTTGCCACAAATACAGATTTTTTTGGCACATACCAAACACTCAATCAAGTATAACTTTAAAGAATAATATTCTTACCAAAAACTGAACATGCCAAAAGATGCTAACAATGTTTATCTTTTTGGCCAATTTAACAAAAACTGCTCAAATTTATTTTAACTGTAGAAAAAAATTCGTTTGTGTTTCGGGCCTGTGCTGAAAAATCTGTATTTGTGGCAAGCCTGGCGGCGAGAGAGCTGGGTGAGAGAGGGGGTAAACAGTTGGGCGAGAGAAAGCTTTCGCGGAAAAGCTTCGCGCTGACAGTTTTTCTTCGACGCGCAAACGGTACTCTCGCGAGTGCCCAGCGAGTTTGACACGAGTGCGGTTTGACGCGGGTGCGGGGAAGAATTTTAAAAATTGGTTTTGATGAAATGTGGGGAATTTTTGTATGGAAAGTGACGTTTGGTTCATTTTTAAAGTTTGAAGAAAATTATTGAACAATTTTTGGGGGAGTTTTTTCAGGAGAAAAATGCGATTTTCATGAGAAAATTTTAATTTAAAATTTAATTAATGGTTTCTCCTCTAAGTTCGCCACTCACGGGGTGCCATTTGGTTGGGAAGCTTGATATAAAGTCACCTTGAGATGTCATTCTCGGTAACCTTTAGTCGAAAAAAGTCTGCACAGTCGGTTGTGTTCGCGGGCCAGCTCCAGATTGTCTCTCCGTTTGATTCCGAAAGCAGCCAGATTTTTTCGCTGGACAAATTTTAATCGTACTCTAGTGAGAACCTTTGAAGGTAATAAGAGTTTAGTGTGAGTAGTGGATTTTATTAAGTGCGGCGTGTTTAGTCGAGGCGCGAGAGTGGCTTAGCTTAGAAGCATTGATTAGTAGTCGCTGGTTACGGCATCAGTGCAAAAGGAAAATTACACTCCTCGACAGGTCCTGGTCACGAACGGAAGGACCAGGGTGGTTCCTAAGTGAAAGTGAAAGTTTTCTGATAATTTCAGTGATATTTTAGTGCACCAAAAAGTGACCTCAATCAAAGAGTTAAAAGAGAAAAAAATATTTTCGTTCCAAACTTTGCAGAAGAATGTCTTCGGCTCCGGTGCAACGGTTCATCCAACATGGTGCACACAAGGGCAAGGGAATTGCCGTGTTCACCAGCGGAGGCGATTCCCAGGGCATGAACGCGGCCGTCCGCGCCGTTGTCCGGATGGGCATTTACGTCGGATGTAAGGTAAGAAGCCACACACCACTTCCTCGTCTAGGTTGTCTGTCGCGTCTAAAAATATCCTTCCCCTTAACATTTTTTGTGTTGGGGCGAAGCACGCGTTCCGAGAGTTTCGAATTTTTGTCGTACTGTCCAAGTAGGCCAAGTCGATGGTCGTGATAGAGACACACATTAAGGCCTAGTGGCCAAGGTTTGCTGTACGACAACGATTGGGTTATTTTAATTCATAGACGAGCATAGCTCTCTCTATCTCTCTCTCGCATCACTTTCACTGAAAGGACATCTGTCATGTAGTAGGCGTTGTTGGGTGGGTGTAGCATGCCATGCGTACTAATTGCAAGGACTGCTTGTTGAGTCCTTTGTAAGGATTCCATGAAGATGATTTAGAATTTCAATTTTTTTCGAAACAATTTGAATGTCATCCCAATAAAACCATAATCATTCCCACCACCAAAAAATAATCATGTCAATTGTTTCATCACGAAATCGGGTATCCGACGCTGATAAATGGTTTGACCTTGGTGGCATGTGGAACGGTCAACAGGCCCCGACACCCGCCGGCAGACAATCGAAAAAGAACCAAAAAAATCGTTTTCTCATACTTTTTTTTTTGGGAAGCGTCCCTTGTGACTTCGGACGCGGCACGAGATCTTCGCTAAAGTACGAAGAAAGGTCATGAAGCAATTACGGAACGATGATGGCACACCCGTTACTTGGGGGATACTTCGCCAAGGAGCAATTATTTTGGCCAATTTAAAAAGTGGTGGGAATTGAATTGAGATAAATTTAAATTTTTTATCAATTTTTTAATTGAATAACTAACATAATATCGTTGCCAAATCAAAATTACAATTACAATTAATAAGTTACTTAATTTTTTTTTAAGGTTTTTTTAAACCTACACAGCAAAAAAAAATCATGGTAATATTACATCTGCGAAGGAGTACATCTTTTATGTCAGAAAAAATGTATAATTTTACCTCTGAAAATGTGTAATTTTCAATGAATGAATGAATGAACGGGATTGTTTATATTTTTTAACCAAAAAAAAATATTACAGCCTGTTTTAAAGGCTATTGTCCCAGCTATCACATTTGAAAAGGTCTCAAATCTCATATAAAATATTATCAGCTTTTATTTTTATCAGCAATGCACACAAAGACACATGTAAAACAACAGAAATTTTCTTGTTTCTCACTTAAATTAACATTTAAATATAGAACCATGAAAACGATGTATTAAAAAAAAGGAACGAGCTTTCCGAAAGTTAAATTTTATATATGGGTCATTCCAGGTCAACTGAGTACACTTTTGGACTCGACCTTCACCGATTTGGACCAAACTTGGAGGGAACGTTTATCTATCGATAGTTAACAGAAATCCCAAGTTTGGTGCTGATTGGACCATCCCTCTATTTTTGGCACCGCCCTCTTTTTTGGCGATTTACTAAAAAACTTTTTTTTCTTTTAATCATAACTTTGCAACTATTTGAGCAAAAGACTTTCTACAGGTTGCATTTTATAGAAAATTGTCCAAGGAATTCGATAAAAATAAAATATTAACCCTTAGATGCCCACTAATATTATATTTTAACGTTTTAAGTATAAAAATTCAGTTTTGACCAATTGATTATATTTTTATTTTTTTTATTTTATCGCCATCGTGTTCCCCGGACAATTTTACATAATAATCAATATAGACTTCAAACTAAAATGAACTATTGGCGAGATACAGCGATTTTACTGAAAAAAGTTTGATTTTGCACTGCACTCTGTACTATGAATTCAAATCCGAAATAAGTTTCTCACATATAAAAACCGAATTATGCGAGATTCATTCCTTTTTGTTGAAAAGTACACCGTGAACTTCCGAGTGCTGCGCAAAATCAAACTTTTTTCAATAAAATCGCTGTATCTCGTCAATAGTTCATTTTAGTTTGAAGTCTACATTGATTTTTATGTAAAATTGTCCGGGGAACACGATGGTGATAAAATAAAAAAAATAAAAATATAATCAATTGGTCAAAACTGAATTTTTATACTTAAAACGTTAAAATATAATATTAGTGGGCATCTAAGGGTTAAAATTTTATTTTTATCGAATTCCTTGGACAATTTTCTATAAAATGCAACCTGTAGAAAGTCTTTTGCTCAAATAGTTGCAAAGTTATGATTAAAAGAAAAAAAGTTTTTTAGAAAATCGCCAAAAAAGAGGGCGGTGCCAAAAATAGAGGGATGGTCCAATCAGCACCAAACTTGGGATTTCTGTTAACTATCGATAGATAAACGTTCCCTCCAAGTTTGGTCCAAATCGGTGAAGGTCGAGTCCAAAAGTGTACTCAGTTGACCTGGAATGACCCATATAGAATGGTTTTTGAAAGAGAAAAAATTGTTCATTTTTGCTCCGGGAAAATTGTCCATAGTTTCAACTCAAATTTTTTTTTTTTTTTGATCGTATAAAATATATAATAAGGCCGTTGCATTTATTTATCAGAATTTTTGTTTTCTAAGGCTGGTACAAACATTCTCAAATTATTTTTTTTTCGAAAAACTTCAAAATTTTAATGGATGTTCAAGCCAATCAGCAGCAAATAAATTTTAAAAATTAAAGAATTTTAAAATTTTTAAGAATTTTAAAAAATTCAGGAATATTTTTTTTTTCAAATTTGAAAAATTTAAATATTTTTAAGAATTTTAAGAATTTTAAGAATTTTAAGAATTTTAAGAATTTTAAAAATTTTAATAATTTTAAGAATTTTAAGAATTTTAAGAATTTTAAGAATTTTAAGAATTTTAAGAATTTTAAGAATTTTAAGAATTTTAAGAATTTTAGGAATTTTAAGAATTTTAAGAATTTTAAGAATTTTAAGAATTTTAAGAATTTTAAGAATTTTAAGAATTTTAAGAATTTTAAGAATTTTAAGAATTTTAAGAATTTTAAGAATTTTAAGAATTTTAAGAATTTTAAGAATTTTAAGAATTTTAAGAATTTTAAGAATTTTAAGAATTTTAAGAATTTTAAGAATTTTAAGAATTTTAAGAATTTTAAGAATTTTAAGAATTTTAAGAATTTTAAGAATTTTAAGAATTTTAAGAATTTTAAGAATTTTAAGAATTTTAAGAATTTTAAGAATTTTAAGAATTTTAAGAATTTTAAGAATTTTAAGAATTTTAAGAATTTTAAGAATTTTAAGAATTTTAAGAATCTTAAGAATTTTAAGAATTTTAAGAATTTTAAGAATTTTAAGAATTTTAAGAATTTTAAGAATTTTAAGAATTTTAAGAATTTTAAGAATTTTAAGAATTTTAAGAATTTTAAGAATTTTAAGAATTTTAAGAATTTTAAAAATTTTAAGAATTTTGAGAATTTTCAAAATTTTTAGAATTTTAAAAATTTTAAGATTTATAAAAGTTTTAAGAATTTTAGGAATTTTAAGAATTTTATAATTTTTAAGATTTTTCGGAATTTTAAGAATTTTAAGAATTTTAAGAATTTTAAGAATTTTAAGAATTTTAAGAATTTTAAGAATTTTAAGAATTTTAAGAATTTTAAGAATTTTAAGAATTTTAAGAATTTTAAGAATTTTAAGAATTTTAAGAATTTTAAGAATTTTAAGAATTTTAAGAATTTTAAGAATTTTAAGAATTTTAAGAATTTTAAGAATTTTAAGAATTTTAAGAATTTTAAGAATTTTAAGAATTTTAAGAATTTTAAGAATTTTAAGAATTTTAAGAATTTAAAGAATTTTAAGAATTTTAAGAATTTTAAGAATTTTAAGAATTTTAAGAATTTTAAGAATTTTAAGAATTTTAAGAATTTTTAGAATTTTAAGAATTTTAAGAATTTTAAGAATTTTAAAAAATTTAAGAATTTTAAGAATTTTAAGAATTTTAAGAATTTTAAGAATTTTAAGAATTTTAAGAATTTTAAGAATTTTAAGAATTTTAAGAATTTTAAGAATTTTAAGAATTTTAAGAATTTTAAGAATTTTAAGAATTTTAAGAATTTTAAGAATTTTAAGAATTTTAAGAATTTTAAGAATTTCAAGAATTTTAAGAATTTTAAGAATTTTAAGAATTTTAAGAATTTTAAGAATTTTAAGAATTTTAAGAATTTTAAGAATTTTAAGAATTTTAAGAATTTTAAGAATTTTAAGAATTTTAAGAATTTTAAGAATTTTAAGAATTTTAAGAATTTTAAGAATTTTAAGAATTTTAAGAATTTTAAGAATTTTAAGAATTTTAAGAATTTTAAGAATTTTAAAATTTTTAAGAATTCTGAGAATTTTCAAAAATTTTAGAATTTTAAGAATTTTAAGATTTATAAAAGTTTTAAGAATTTTAGGAATTTTATGAATTTTATAATTTTTAAGATTTTTCAGAATTTTAAGAATTTTAAGAATTTTAAGAATTTTTAAGAATTCTAAAAATTTTAAGACGCTTCAGTTTCGACAAGGTCTATCATCCCAATCTATCATGGGGCTCTTTGAACATGCTTCAATCGACAGAGTGGAATTCTATTGAATTCCTTGTCATTATATTTAATTGTAAATTTCTGGAATAAATGATTTGGAATCAGCTTACGTTCCTGATGCTTCCCGAGGTGCGATGCTGTGAGAAGAGGTTTCTCATAAATATGTTTTGATAAATTTCACAAAAAAATTCTTTCAAGAAAAAAAATCTCAAACTAAAGTTAATTTCCTCTTGTCTCCCAAACCCCCACAGGTCTACTTCATCCGCGAGGGTTACCAGGGCATGGTGGACGGCGGCGAGAACATCATCGAGGCCGGTTGGTCCTCGGTGTCCAGTATTATCCACCGGGGCGGTACCGTGATCGGTTCCGCTCGTTGTACCGATTTCCGGGAGCGTAAGGGTCGTCTGCAGGCCGCCCTCAACCTGGTCAGCCGTGGCATCACCAACTTGGTCGTGATCGGTGGTGACGGTTCGCTGACCGGTGCGAACCTGTTCCGGCAGGAGTGGTCCAGCCTGTTGGACGAGCTGCTGAAGGAGGGCAAGATCACCCAGGAGCAGCGACTCAAGTACAAGGCGCTGCACATTGCCGGTATGGTCGGTTCGATTGATAACGATTTCTGCGGTACGGACATGACCATCGGAACGGATTCGGCCCTGCACCGGATCATCGAGGCCATCGATGCCATCGTCAGTACGGCGTACTCGCATCAGCGTACGTTTATCATGGAGGTCATGGGCAGACATTGTGGGTGAGTTGACTTGTTTAGAGATATACGGTTAGACTAGCCGCGAATATTTTGAAGTCGAATCGTGCACGAAGCAAAATTCCGCGAGTAGCAACATAGTCATATAGTCAAGACACCAACCCAGCAACGTGGTTAGAAGTAGGCCCCCCAAAAAAGTGACCAATTGTAACAATCTCGTCTCGTTTAGATATCTTGCAGTGGTTGCTGGTGTCATTTCCGAAGCTGACTATGTTTTCATTCCAGAATCGCCTCCTCCCCACGACTGGGAGGCGAAGATTTGCTCCAAACTAGAACAGGCAAGAGTCCCCCTTCCGCACTCCACTTCTCAAAAGATGTTTGTCATTTAAAAAAAAACTACCCTCGAGAGGTCTAACAGCGAATGTTACCCCTGAAGTTGTGTTCTACCCTTCACTCACGTTTCTTCACTACTTAATTGTTGATCTACCCCGAAAAAAAAACATGTCATTCTACTCTTGCTATCACAAACTCTTGTACTATTTTACTTGTATTATTATTTCTCTCCTTTTGTGTTGTAAATCTGAGACTAGATGTTTGCCACACACCACCTTCATGTTCGCGAAATCCGTCAACTGTGTCTAAAGCAACTTTCGTCATGACGAATCCGGTCTAGAAGAGAACCCAAGCTAGACTAAACTCAAAATTCGATAATGATCAAAATTAAACAAACAAAAAACATTTCATTTCAAACCCACCTTAAAAACCAAAATCTCTCACAGTTACCTAGCTGTAGTGGCCGGTCTGTGCGCTGAGGCCGATTACATTTTCGTTCCCGAAGATCCACCCAAACCAGATTGGCCCGAACGGCTCTGCGAGCAATTGTCACAGGCAAGAATTCTCTATCCACCATCTTTTCCATGCATCAACCCAACACACACACGCGCACGCTCACGACACGCCTTTCTACTCGCTTATTACGATTTATTTTTCGTTCTGCTCTTTCCGTGCACGCGAAATCTGCAAAAATCTCTCTCCGTCAAAATAGCGATTCGTTACCTTTTTGCGCGTTCTCTTTTGTGCTCATTCGCGAAACAGTTTCGCTCTCT
The DNA here is from genome assembly GCF_016801865.2 of Culex pipiens pallens. Taxonomy (NCBI): domain Eukaryota; kingdom Metazoa; phylum Arthropoda; class Insecta; order Diptera; family Culicidae; genus Culex; species Culex pipiens. The sequence goes on from NC_068939.1 coordinate 14,380,219, forward strand.
CGGGCGTCTTCGGTTGCAAACCGAACAAGAGAGGCCAAAATTTGGCAGATTTCTGCGGGCGTGAGACAGTCTCAAGCTACTTAGTGCCAATCAAGAGCGCATTCGCGATATCACTTTCATCCGCTATCAGTGTGTGCATTTTATTTGAACAGCGTGTTGTTGATGTTTGTTTTCTTCCTTGTTCTGTAGCTTTTTTCCCGTCTAGCACATGTGTGTCACTTTCACACACCATTTTACAGTGCAGCTTATCTCGACCTCCACGTTCTTATCGCCATCGCCGACCATTTCATCTGTGATTTATATATTTGCAAACATTCAAATCGCCAGACCAAACCACCACAACAGACGAATTATGCAAGGACTTTCGAAGCGATTGGTGTTTGTAGCTGAGCTTGAGAGTGAAATGTGTTGATGTCGCTTAGGGTTTGATTGAGCAAACAACGGCTTGATGGCAGTCTCGTGATCGGAGTAAGGAAAAAAAAGGGTTTGTTTTGTCTAGTGTAAGAAGGTTAAGGACAGAAACATTACTTTTTTTCAAATCTTTTGTATATTTTGTAGCAGACATTTTTATTTTTGCGAGAAATCATTATTCTTAAAAAAATACTATTTTTTTAATTTTTTGGCATTTTTAGGGTGGCCACTCAAGTCGGGAAAAAGTCTTCCGAATATGCAATTTTTTTCAAGAAATCAGGAATCCCAACATACTTGTCTGAAAAATTATTTTCTATCTCTTGAATGATTTTATAATATTTTATGCAATTTTCAAATTAATTTCACTCAATTCTTTTATAGCAACTTACTTTAAATTTAAGGTTCCTTTCACTTTTTAACCTATTTAAGGCTATTTTAGACATTAAATTAAAATTACTTGTCCCTATTTTCGGCCTAGTACCTATTTTGGGTCTACCAAACTTAATTCTACGAAATTTAGCATTTCACCAAATCTGGCAGGGATCTGCCACTTGAGAATGATTTGTCATTATCTTCATTTTGGTGGGCAAGAATAATTTACTTTTTCCACTTAAATTAGAAATAATGCAATAAATATATCACTCTACACATTTTTCTTAGCAAATTGCAACTTGCCCACTAGGCCCAAAATTTTCATCACTTTTGCTTACACTGAAATAAAAAAAAAGTACCAAATTCCTAAATTCTAGGAATTTTGCCTCCTTTTCTTATTAAGTAATCCAAAAAAACCCAATTACTAAATAAGGAAAGGAGCCAAAATTCCTAGAATTTAGGAATTTGGTACTTTTTTTTATTTCAGTGTAAGCAAAAGTGATGAAAGTTTCAGTGTACCGCTTCTTGGCACTCAGCGTCAAGGCGTTCATCGCTCAGCACACGAATGAGAGCCGTCCCCCGAATCTCCAACCACCGGCAATATGTTTTTATTGGTGGGTTGCACAATCCCGTTGCAAAAACAATCACTAAACTGCCACCAAATCAATATAATAACTGATTAAAGTCTCTCGAAGAGAATGGCTCTATTTTCAGTCCATTTGACACTTCTACAAATTGTGACAGTGTGTGTGCGCTTTTCACAAGTTACAGTCTTTCTTGCATATTACGGGCTTGTTGTTTGGCTACGCAACAAATGTTTTATTATGTTTAAAACTCGTAAAGAATGATATAAATCATGTCCAAGTTAATTCTAATGTTTATTTGTGGCTTAAAACATCACAATGATTTAGCATATTTGTCGACCGAATTTGTGCGGCTGTACTGTACGAGCTGGGGCTGAACCGTACGTCAAAAAAGTTCGCCACGTGCTTCGAGATTTCAACCAATCAGAAGGTAGGCCGAAAATATGCACAAAGAAGGTCGTATGCTAGGAGCAATATCCCCAAAATAGGGGCAAAAAGTGTTTTAGTTTTTCGTGCTTTTACAGCGATATAAGGTATTATTATCAAAATGTTGATAATGTACCAGCTCAAGCATTAAAAAAACAACTTATTCATGTAAAACAAACTAGGCTGCCAATAGCAGCATTTGAGAATACACCAAATTAAAAGTGTGCTCTGCTTAGTAGGCCCAAAATAGGGACAAATACCCTACTAATAAATAAACGCCGACACAGATTTTCTTCATATTTTTTATGAACCAAATGTTTTTTTTTTTTTTTTTTTTGACTAAGGCCGTTGCAAATATTTTTCAAAGTTTATGTCGCCATGATCAGTGCTGAAAATGTCAAAAGTCATGACGCAAAAATCGCCGACGGTGACACGAATTTTTTATCTCCATTCACCGAATCGCAAAACCGTGACATAACCAACAGGCACAGTCGTGAGTTTCCTAGCTCACCAAGACAGGCGGCAGAGGTCTAAAATTGTTGTTTTATTTTTGTGTACAGTGGGTTGGTAACAGCACTGCTTATGATAGTGAACATTATTTTTAAGGTGCTTTATTTAAAAAAAAAAATGTTTTGAATGGAAATTATGATAAATCTGATTTTATTTTTAATGTTTAATTTAAGCTACGAACAAAATTACCAATCAAATAAATATTTTTGAAAAGCTGAGTAAATTTCCTATTTTTTTTTAATTTTGGTCACATGGCAACTTGTTGCAGGAAACGGCTTAATTAGCATTAATTTATCAATACAATTTTATACGTAAAAAAATAAACTTTTGTGAAATTTTCCGTTTTGTTTCTAATAAAAATAATTTGATGGTTTTTAACAGTGCGAAACAATTAAAAAGTACAAATTAGTTTTTCAGAACCTTTGAAATGTTTGGCTTGATTTTGAAATTTCGAAAAAAAATTAAATAAGAATGAATTGAAGTTAAAGATAAAACGTGAAATACAATAAAAAATAGTTCTTGTGCTAATGAAGCAAACTTGGGCCATAATTTAAAAAATCTGAATGATTAGGAACCAATACGTATTTTTTTTGTAACATTTGAATGAGCGAACACACATTTTTTGTCAATTACAGTTATTTTATAACTTGGGTTTTTAGATTTTCAATTTTGTTTTCATACAATCAGGTTCCCTTTAAAAATAAAAATCTCTGAATTTCCTATACAAAAAATAGCACAAAGCCTACTTTCAGGGGTAAGCAATTCAATGCACATGGCGCAACCAGTTTTGTATAGGAAATTCAGAGTTTTTATTTTTAAAGGGGTGTTTCTCGGCAATGGTTTGGTTTAGTATGCGATATGCATTGATTCTTATGTAAAATTGTCCGGGGAACACGATGGTGATCAAATAAAAAAATATAATAATTAAGGATTGGGTGAAAATAACGTTTTAAACCATACACTGCAAAGAAACAATATTGGAAAGTATTTGAGGGTTCACATTTTATTTTAATGAATTCCTTGGACAATTTTCTATAAAATGCAACTAGAAGAATGTCTTTTGGTGTAATAGTTGGAATGTTACAAGCAAAAGAATTAAAAGTTGACCTGGAGTGACCCCAATTCAAAATATCGATTGTTGACAATGTAGAGAATTTACTCAAAATAGAATTGCTGAAAACTATGCTTGATTCCAAATGATCCCTAAACTGCCGTAAGCCTTGGATCTTTCATATACGATTTGTTCTAGTACAACTGGTTGTAATGTATAACAAAGCTAGCTTTCCTTTTTGTAAATCTTATCGACGTTTAATCCAACAGATACACAACTCCATGGAAAACATTTCTCACAGGTCGTCACATTAAATTTAGTATTTTTCGTGAAGTGCCTTAACACAGTGAAAATGGATTCGTGTTCGAAACTGTTTCCGGTGCTAACTAAAAGTCCCACATGTTACAAGTTTCCGAAAGTTCTCAAAAGTGTTTTAACAAATTAAGGTAGTTCGTAAGCAAATATATCTCCTCCATTGAATCCCCACCCCCGTCTCGTCCATATTTATTATTATTATACCGCTGCCATCATTATTCGCTCATCACCCGTTCAACCATTTTGTCGTTGTTGTTTTCTATCCACTTGTAGTTACTTGGCCATAATGGCCTCTTTAGCTAGTGAGGCGGACTATGTGTTCATTCCGGAAGATCCCGTCCCGCACAATTGGCCCGACAAGTTGTGTAAGAAAATCCTCCAGGTACGCATAAAGGGCGCAGTGGCTTCCCATCCCGAATCTCCCGTTCGGGTGCTTCCTTTTATATTTCTTTAAGTATTGTTTTTAATTGGTTATCTCACTATTTGGTTTAAAATTTGCCCTGGCTCCACAAACCCCAAAAGGAAAGTTGGTTAATTCGGGAAGCTCGATACTAAATTTTTGGTTCAAAAAGGTGTTAAAACATATTGGTTCATTTCTTTAAAAAATGCACTTAAGGGTTAATCGGGTCAAACCTTGGATAACTCATACTTAAAACAGTTTTGGGAAGTTACAAGTCTAACACTAGTAGCGTTGTTCAAAGGAACAAGTAAAACAAAGTAAGACTCAATTGCGTAAGTTTTGATACAGGACAACAAAAAAAAATAGTTTTTTCACAAATTATTGCATCCAGCACGAAACTGTTTAGAAAGTTTGTACATGCTTTTTGGTTTAATAAAATAATAAAAAAATAACAACTCTTTTAAGTATACTTTTTAATATGTTATAAATATATGTTATAAAAACCACCAAGCTTGTACAAATTAAACCTATTGTACATTCATCAACAAGAACACTTTCACGCATAATTAGACCAAATCGTACATTGCCAGCAAGAGTGTCGTTTGCATCTAAATCATGTTGCATGGTGCACACTCCATGAATATCGTAAAAATATAGTTTTTTATGAGTCCAAAATTCACCATGTTTAATGTGTTCGTCCATTTAGTAGATTAGTTTCGGCGTGGGTTTAGCAATACAAAAAAGTGTTTTCAAAATTATTCACAAAATTCGCATTTATCATGTTGCCTCTAGCGCGCTTTTTTACACACTTTTCCCAAGGTTTTGTTCTTTTCAAAATTTTCCTACAACTTTCTTATCATTACTTTCCGCTACTAACAAGCAGCAAATCGCTTTACGATTTTAAGCTTCTCGAAAGAGCAAGCCTTTAAAATGCTCCTACTAACCCACAAACAACACTGCCCTCGTAATCTCGCGATTAACCACGGCGATAGCTAATCTAACTTTTTTTTCACCCTCTCCCCGATTGGCCGTTATCAAAAAAAAAACTCTCACAAAAAAAACAGGAACGGTCAGCCGGTCAGCGGTTGAACATCATCATCGTGTCGGAGGGCGCTATCGATCGCGAAGGCCAACCCATCACGGCCGAGAAGGTCAAGCAGGTGGTGGTGGACAAGCTCCAACAGGACACCCGCATCACGGTGCTGGGTCACGTGCAGCGCGGAGGCAACCCGAGTGCGTTTGATCGCGTGCTGGTGAGTTGGGGGGGTTTATACAAATTCTTCAAATTTTAAAAAAATAAGATTAATACTAAATTTCAAAACTCCAGCCAAAATTTGAAAAAAATAAAAATTTCTCAAAATTCTAAACATTTTAAAATTCTAAAAAAATTAAAAATTCTAAAAAAATTAAAAGTTCTAAAAATTCTAAAAGTTTAAAAAATTCTAAAATTAGAGAAAAAAAATTCTATAAAATTTACAAATCTAATCTAACCTAATCTAATCTAACCCTATCGCAGTCAGTCTTTCGAGGGCATCCTGGAGAATGCCGCCTAGCATCTACTTGTCATTATTAACATTTGCAGTGCTCCATTGCATTAAATTTCATTGAAACATCATAAACGTTAAAGCGGCCAGGCCAACTGCGAAAAGTTTAACGCAATTATATAAAATTTTAAAATTTCAAAAACTTCATTTTTTTATGAAAAAGTGGAATGCACGACATGGGCTGTAGTACGAATATCATTTTTTTCCATGAACGAAGATTACGTTTTCGAGTTTGTTTGAGCTTTTAGTCTTTAAATGTTCAGAAGAAATATAATATTTAGAAAAAAAAAAAGAAATTAAAGTAAATTCAAAATAGTGTTATACTTATTTCAGCCTTTTTTTTAACGTAATTCTGTTTAAAAAAATAAGTTTTTCTAGAATCCATCATACTAGGTCAAGGTGGTTGCTGAGCAGACCACAACTTTTTTCTTATCTTTTTGAATTAGTTCGGATACGATTTCTAAAAATTCTAAAAGATCTAAAAAATTTAAAAAATCTAAAGCTTCTTAAAATTAAAAAAAATCCGAAAATTCTAAACATTCTAAATATTTTCTAAATTCTAAAAATTCTGAAAAAAAAATAAAAATTCTAAAAGTTTTGAAAATTTCAAAAAAATTAAAAATTATAAAAATTTTAAAAGATCTAAACTGCCCCTGATCGCATAAATGTCCCATATGCATTTTCATCGATTTCGAGTTTTTGATGCAGTTTGGTTCAAAATCGTGTGCTCTTTCAAAAGAGCCTATAACATCCAGTACTTTGTTCTAGAAATCAGAAGGAAATTCAGTTTTTTCGCGAAAACTTTAACACGTAGCCTTACGTATGGGACAAACTTCAAATGCGTTTTTCTCAGCTTGCTGTTTTTACATATGGGACATTTATGCGAACATGGGCAGTAAACCATTTAAAAATTCTAAAACTTCCAAAAATTTTAAAAATTCTAAAACTTCTAAAAATAAAAAAAAATCCAAGGATTCTGAAAATTCCAAAAAATGTACAAATTTTAATGATTCTAAAAATCTTCAAAAAAAATCTAAAAATTTAAAAAATTCGAAAAATTGACAAAATTTTAAGGATTCTAATAATTCGAACAATTTTAAAAATTCTAAAAATTTATAAAATTCTATTTTTTTTAATTATTAAAAATTAAAAAAAAAAATATATTCTAAACATTTTAAAAATTTGAAAATTAGTGACAATTCTAAGGGTTCTAAAAATTCTAACAATTTTAAAAGCTCTAAAAATTCTGATTGTTTTAAAAATTCTAAAACTTCTAATTTTTTGAAAAATTAAAAAAAAAATTAAAAGATCTATTTTTTTTTAATGCAAAGCATTCTAAAAATTCCAATAGATCTAAAATTTTAGAAATTCTAAAAATTATAAAAATTCTAAAATTTTAAGTATCTTAAAGCTTCTAAAAATAAAAAAAATCTTAAAATACCAAGCATTCGTAAAATTTTTAAACATTCTAAAGATTCTAAAAATCTTAAAATTTTTAAAAGTTTTTACATTCATGAAATTTTAAAGATATTTAAAATTCAAAAAATCTTAAAAAATTTAAAAATTTCTTAGAAATTCCAATTTTCTAAAAAATATTTAAATGCTTAAATTTCTGAAAATTCTAAAAGATCTAAAAATTTTAAAAACTCTAAAGCTTCTAAAAATGGAAAAAAAATCTTAAAATGCTACGAATTCTAAACATTCTAAATATGCTCAAAATTCTAAAAATGTTAAAAAATCCTAAAAATTTTAAAAATTAAAAAAAATCCAAATTCTAAAACTTTAAAAATTCTTAAACAAATCTATTTTTTTTTAATTCTAATAATTAAAAAAATTCTAAAATTAAAAAAACTAAAAATTCTAAAATTTCAAAAATTATCATAAAAATTAAAATTTTCTAAAATTTCAAAAATTCTAAGAAAATTCAAATGCTTAGATGTCTTAAAATTCTAAGAGATCTAAAAATTTTAAAAATTCTTAAGTTTCTAAAAATTTTAAAAAATATTAAATGCCAAAAATTCTAAACATTCTAAGCATTCTAAAAATTCTCAAAATTAAAAAAAAAATAAAAATTCGGTTTAAAAAATTCCAAAAAATTAAAAATTCTAAAAGATCTAAAACATTTAAAAAATCAAAAAATTCTAAAACTTTTAAAAATTTACAAATTTTAATAATTCCAAAAGTCTTCAAAAATTAAAAAATCATAAAAATTATAAAAATTCGAAAAATTGCCAAAATTTTAAGGATTCTTAAAATTTTAACAATTTTAAAAATCCTAAAAAGTTTAGAATTTTTAAAAATTCTAAAAATTCTGAAATTTTTTAAATTCTTAACATTTTAAAAATTCGAGAAATTGCAAAAATTCTAAGGATTTTAAAAATTCGAACAATTTTAAAAGTTTTAAAAATTCTAATTGTTTTAAAAAATCTAAAAATTTTAAAAATTCTAAAAAATTGTTAAAAATTCTAGAATTTTTTAAAAATTCTAAAATTTCTAAAAAAAATTAAAAATTCTAAAAATTCTTAAATGTTAAAAAATTTTAAAAGATTTTTTTTTATTTCTAAAACTTCTTAAAATTCTAAAATTTTTAATAATTCCAAGGATTCTAAAAAATTGATCGAACGATCTAAACATTTTAGAAATTCTAAAAATTCTAAAAGTTCTAAAAATTAAAAAAATTCTAAAAATTCTTAAAATTTATTTATTATGTTTTTATTGACTTTTTTCATTTTGGACAAATTAGTTGATTTTAGATTTCCATCAATGAGTGACATTAAAAAAAATATTGGAACGGAACTCTGAGAATAATTACTACGAAGATCCCATAATACATAATACTAATGACGACCCATTGTTTTCCAGGGCTGCCGCATGGGTGCCGAGGCCGTGCTGGCCCTGATGGAGGCCGACGACAACACGGAACCGTGCGTCGTCTCGCTGGACGGCAACCAGGCGGTGCGCGTCCCGCTGATGGAGTGCGTCCAGCGGACCAAGGCCGTGGCCCAGGCGATGGCCGATCGCAACTGGGAGCTGGCGGTGCAGCTGCGTGGCCGCTCGTTCGCGCGCAACTTGGAGACGTACAAGATGTTGACCCGGCTGAAGCCGCCGAAGAGCTCGCTGGACAAGGACGGGCGCGGCGTTGGTGGTTACAATATGGCCGTGATGCACATCGGAGCGCCGGCTTGCGGAATGAACGCCGCCGTTCGGTCGTTTGTGCGTAACTGCATTTACCGCGGGGACACCGTGATGGGCATCCACGACGGTATCGAGGGCTTGATTTCGGGCAACATCAAGAAGATGGAGTGGTCGGACGTGACTGGATGGGTTGGTCAGGGTGGTGCTTTCCTGGGAACGAAGCGTACGCTGCCGGAGGGCAAGTTTAAGGAGATTGCCGCTCGTTTGAAGGAGTTTAAGATTCAAGCTCTGTTGATCATCGGAGGGTTTGAGGCGTACCATGCTGCGGGTCAGCTGACCGATCAGCGGGACAACTTTAAGGAGTTTTGTATTCCGCTGGTGGTTGTTCCGTCGACCATTTCGAACAACGTCCCCGGCACGGAGTTTTCTCTGGGTGCGGACACTGGTTTGAACGAGATTACGGAGATTTGCGATCGCATCCGTCAGTCGGCCCAGGGAACCAAACGGCGCGTGTTCGTTATTGAAACCATGGGCGGCTATTGTGGCTATTTGGCCACGTTGTCCGGTTTGGCCGGTGGTGCCGACGCGGCGTACATCTACGAGGAGAAGTTCTCCATCAAGAATCTGCAGGAGGACGTGTACCACATGGCGTCCAAGATGAGCGACGGCGTCCAGCGTGGGTTGATCTTGCGCAACGAGAAGGCCTCGGACAACTACAACACCGAGTTCATCTACCGTCTGTACTCGGAGGAGGGCCGAGGTCTGTTCTCGACCCGCATGAACGTGCTCGGCCATATGCAGCAAGGCGGTTCGCCGACTCCGTTCGATCGTAACATGGGCACCAAGATGGCGGCCAAGTGCGTCGAGTGGCTGGTCGAGCAGCTGAAGGCCAACACGCAAGCGGACGGGTCGATCTGCGCCAAGACGCCGGAAAGCGCCTGCCTGCTGGGACTCGTCCGCCGGCAGTACAAGTTCTCGCCGCTCAAGGACCTGATCGCGGACACCAACTTTGAGTTAGTGACTTTTTTTTTATTTAGATGAAACTTTGTATATACTATTCCTATGACCAAATAAGACATTTTGCATCATCAGTTCGTCCGAACAAATAACTATTCATACAATTTTGGCAGCTGTTTTAAGGCTATTAAAATATTCAACAGTCTGTTTCTTGAGAGTGGATTTTATGATCGATTTATTGTCTTGGGCAAAGTTGTAGATATTGGTTTGGACCGAGCCACGTAGCCCAGTGGTAACGCTTCCGCCTTATAAGCAGTAGATCGGGGTTCAAATCCCGGCTTGGACCAACACAACTTTCTCTTTTCTGGATTCGATTGCATAGGGAGCGTTCTTTTATTACGTAACGCAGTTGAGGGGGAGGAGGGGGGAGGGTCGGATGCCGTTACGCTCCATACAAAAATTAAAAAATATTGTATGGATATTTTTATACGAGGGGGGGAGGGGGTCTAAAAGTCCGTTTTTTGCGTTACGTAATAAAAGAACTCTCGCTTAGTAAAGGGAAGGTAGTGTATAGTCACAAACTGGACCTTATCAAGACACCTTAAGAAGGCAACCTATGAAATGTTAACATTAACCTTAACATGTTAACCTTAAGTTGATTAATAAACTGTCACTGAACCCGCTTTATAAATGCCGGTTCCGATACTCTTCGTGAGTGTTTCCCTCAGGAACAGGGAAACATTTACTTCATCAGAAAAAAAAAACAGAATCATTTTTAAAAAATCAGTAATATTTTTTTAAATTCATCTTTCAACACTTAAAAAAATGCGCCAAATAACCATTTTAGAAAATTCTCGTTTTTTAATATGTTTAGATGACAAAAAATGCATTTTTTTTTGGGCTTTGACATAAATTGGTCAAAAATCATTTGGCAGTGTTGCCAATTTTTCGGAAAAACATGATTTTTAGGAAACTTTTTTTTGTAAAATCAATTTTGCGATCAAAATGTTCTAAATACAAATTTTGATAGCGAGCCCAATTTTAAAATTATAGCCACGTGATAATAAAATGTTGTTTCGAGTAAAAACAATCAATTTTATTCAAATTTGCTTAAAGTTATTATTTTTCAATTTAAATTCGGTTTTATTAGTGAATAGTCAAGACACAATGAGTTATTTTGAAGTGCATAACAGAGTTTTGAAGTTTCTTTCAGTTGTATGCTGCATCATAATCCATTTTGGAACAATTATTTCTTTAACTAAGGCACTAGCAAGAGTAATACAAATTTAAAAAAAAAAACTTACGAAAATTAAAAGATATTTACCAATTGTTGCTGAGATAAATACAATTTCTGAAAGAAAATCGAGCAAGTTTTGGTAGCTCAGCGACTTTTCGTCCGATTTTCAATGTCGAAGAGTGAAACTCGCGTGATTTTTGTCGATCATTCGAATAAAAATATCTCCAATAGTTTTAATAATCAACTAAAACACTTTGCAAAGCATTTTCCTGTTTTCACATTGAGCATGTTTGGGATCTATTTAAAATATTAACATTTTTATGGAATTCCGTTGTACCATATTTCGAAAAAATATTTTGAAACCTAATAATTGCAAAACAACTGCAAAACAACTGGGCAGATGCAAAACTTTTTTTTTTTTTCAAACATTTAACCATTTTAAAACATTTTCTTTATTCAAATATTAAAACAATGGCTTGCATTTTTTGAACTTGTTTTCAAAAATACAAAAGTACTAACATTTAAACATTCCAACAGTTTTTTTTTTTAAATTGAAAAAATAGATGTATAAGTTTTTCTTTATTTTTGTTTTGTTAAGTTTAAGATATTTGAAATGCTTAAATTTTTGCGAATTTCTATTTTTACCTTTATAGATTTTAATTTTATTTAAATATTTGAGATTAGGAAAAAAATGAAAAAAAAAACTTAAAAATTTAGTTTTTTTTAAATAGTCTAAATTCTCAATATTTATGGTTTTTATCTAAAAAAAAATGTTTTTTTTATTAATAAAATGAAAAAGTTTTTTTAGTTTAAAAAAATGAGAAATTTTTCAAGTCTGAAAATTTTGGAATCTTGAAAAAATTAGGCCTAGAAAAATATTTTCTTGAATATTTAAAATATTTTTTTTTCGGAATTCTCACAATCTTGAGCAATATTTGAAAAGGGCGCATAAGCATTTTGACAGCCAGAACTGATTGGCAAATTCTCAGCCAACAGATCACTTTTTAACAAACCGCGCAGTGTTGAAAAGTAGCTTTTGTTTAACATTTCAAGTTTTGTGAAATGTTACCTGTTGGCTCGAAATTGGCAAAATAGTTCCAGTTATCAAAATGTTTATTCGCCCTTTTCTCGTGCTGCTCCAGATTTTTTTTATTTTCTTTTTTTTTCTAACAAAACTTTTTTTAAGATTTAGCATAAAAAAATTAAAAAATCCTTCTTGATTTTTTTTGAGTTTATATTTTGTTAAATGGTCAAAATTAACAAAATTTGGGAATTTTTTATGTGATAATTTTGGATTTATTTTTATTTCAAATATGAAAGTTTTTGACATTTAAAAAAATCTAACATTTTAACATTTTGGATGGGGACTATCCATAAACCACGTGGACACTTTTTTGGGAATATTTTACCCCCCTTCCCTCCCCCCCCCTCCTCGTGGACCATTATCCATACAAAAAAAACTTTTTTGTATGGATCGTGGACAATCGCCATACCCCCCCCCCCCCCCCCCTAAAGTGTCCACGTGGTTTATGGATGGTCCCATGTCCCATAACTTATATGTTTTTGAATTCATCTGTTTTTTTATTTTTATTTTTTTTAATAACTGAAATTTTTTTAATTTAGATTTTTCAATTTTGCCATTTAAGCAAAACATTTTTTTTATGAATTTTGAAATGGAAAATGAAATTTTAACGTTTTTGATTTATTTTGTATTTTTTTTTTTTTTTTGAGAGTGTTGAATTATGGAAATGTCTTTTGCTTTTGATTTTTTTATGGTTCGATTATCATTTTTTTTCGTTTTTTTTTTTCTTTTTCTTGTTTAAAATATCAAATTCGAGTTCTGCGACTCCATTTTAGTCAATTTTGAATAGTTGATTAATGCATTTTTTTAAATATTCCGTCACAACCATTTTGGCGGAAAATTTGGATTAAAAATGTTTTAATCACTTAAGCGTAGTTAAGGGGTCATACCTAAGCTCTTCAATCAACAATAAGAAAAAACATTTTCTTGATTCGATTATCCGAAATGATTTTTTCCGAGGCCTTAAGATAATCAAGTCTGGACTATGACGAGAATCTCCATCGTGAGTCGAGAAATTACGACAAATGAACTGTTCCCAAAATTGTATGGACGAATTTATGATCAATTCAAACAAACATGTCTTGGGAGAATTGCACTTTTAACTTTTTGTAGAGAATCACGTCTAAGTTGAAAACTCTTTTTTCTTCCAGGCAACGCATCCCCAAGCAGCAGTGGTGGCTGAAGTTGCGCCCGCTGCTCAGAATTCTGGCCAAGCACGACTCGACCTACGAGGAGGAGGGTCTTTACATCACCGTTGACGAGGAGATGTCCACGGATTCGCCCGTCGCTTAAAATGCTTCGAGGGTAGCGTGAAATCATCACCCGGAACAAAGTGGAAGAAGAAGAAAAATCCCAAAGAAATACCTCAGCGTTATCATCATCGATGTTTGAGAAACAAAGAGAGAGGGAGGGAGGAGCCAATAATTGTCGTTATCAGTGCAGTGACGTCACTATTTCAATTTAAAATAGGAACAAAACAGTACACAGTAAGATACAAAAAATATATATGAAAGTGTTATCCAAATCTGCAAAACTCCTCACAAACTCAATGAGGCACGGTTAGTTTATTAAATTTGTATGATTAGAACAATGCCAGTCCCACTTACTTTTTAGCACAATTTGTCTTTTTAAACCAATTACGAATGCTGTGTTTTTTCTTCTACAATGCATAACTCATCATGACAAATCTCATTCTCTAGGAATAACTTGTTTAATAAAAAAAAACACGCGCTCGTCATATTTATTCGTTTGAGTTACGTTTTCTTTCGCATAAAAAAGTATTATTTTATTTCTTGTTTTTTTTTTCTTACAAAGATCACAAAGTGAATTTTACGGTGAAAAATAAAAAAAGAGAGGAAGCTTTATTTTGTTGTTTAAAAAACAATCACTGCTGTATATGAAAAACTTCTATAAAAAAAAAACCAACACAGAAAAGAAGGGCAGAGAAGGTGTTTTTGTGCAACATAAACTAAACAATGTTACAATGTCTTGAAGAACAGAAAAAAATGTTGAATAAAAATAAATATAATCACACACACCCACACAATCACAACCGCCGCTATTGATCTTCCTGCTGCTCGCAGATCGTGCCCAGTGAAAGCCTTTTGCATGACTTTCTCATTGTCGTCGCTACCATCGTCGGCTCCACCAAACAGTCCGAAATCCTGGCCTTGGCCTGCGCCCCAAACGTGTCCTCCCACTTGGCGCAGCGCAACCGAACGCGGCTTCCGTGCGAACTCCGACCGCCGAGGCCGCCCACCCTGGCACAGTACCAGTGCTCCACCTCCGGCCCGATGATCAACGAAACGGCCTCGCACACCGTCCCATCAACGCGGAACGCGTCCACCGTGGCCGTCTCGATGTACCAGTGGAACGTCTGCAGCAGCTGCGGCCCGTCCTCGATCCGGAGCATCCCCGTCAACACGCAGTTGTACTGATGGAAAGCAATGGTCACATAACAACTTCAAGCTATAACAACTCAAACTCACCCATCGGTAATGCCGGTACGCTTCCGCGCTCATCTGGTGCTTCTCTGAGCGTTTCGCGTGCCGGTGCTTCTTCAGCTCGTATAAACTGACCGTGCAAACGGTGTCCATCGAGATCGACGGCTGCGCCCGTTTCGCGTTGTACGTCAGGTAGACGACGTCGACGCGCGGGATTACGCTGGGAAGTTGGTCGGCCATCACTGCACGAATTTCACAAGATCTCGACTTTTCAGAGGGTCGCCCCAGAGGACGCCTTCAGGGCTGTGGCCGAAGCCGTGTGTGTGGGGGGTTCAGAGGACAAAAGTCAACTGAAGATGAAGAGTCTCGAATAGGCATGATGGTGGCTTGGTGTTCAACGATTATTCGAACAAAAGCTACAGGCAGAAGATCGGTATTGGTAGGTCAAATGGTGATTTGTATAGAACGCGACTACCTACTTGGTTGAGTGACTGAGATCTCTTCGCAAGCTCGATCGAGACAGATCGTGTTAGGAGGCAGATAGGGGTGGCTGAATCATAGCCAACGATTGGTTTTTGTGCTGACTTGAAGTCAATTTATATCCTTGTTTCAACATCTAAATTTAATTGTTTAGCTAAAATATTTACACGCTAAAAATATATTTTCCTTTACAATTTGACCAGATTCTTCCAAATTTGTTTAAATTTTAGATTTTGTGCTGTTTTAAATAAACATGAAAAACCCCTTGAAACGAGCAGAATTGAAAAAAAACTTTTGGCACTCGAAATAGAAGTTGCCTTGACAAGTTGCAAAAAGTAGATTTTTTCAGCACGAGTCGTACAATTATATAACAAGGTTAACCGAGTTGGATAAATATGATGAGTGCTGAAAAAATCAAGTTTTGCAACGAGTTCCATACAACATTTTTTGCAATTCCGAAAAACTCCCTTTGAATGGAATTTTATGTCCAATGTAAAACAAAAAAATATTGAAAAATGTTACTTTTCGATACCAGTGCTGAAAAGTTAAACTTTTCAGCACACTTTTCAGTGAAGCAGCACTGGTATTGAAAGGTATTATTTTTCCATTCTGTTATTTTTGGTAGGGAAAAGTAGGCCGTTTCGTTTCTCCAAAAGGACATGAAAAGTTGACAGTTTCACAGCGGAATTGCAAAAAAAACAAATTTTCGTTTTAACAAAGAGAAGTTTATGCAAATAATTTAAAAAAAGTAGAGTTTTTTTAAGCACGCGTCGCACATTAGATCCGTTATTTGAGGTTTACCAAGTTGGATAAATACGTCGAGTGCTGAAAAAATCGTTTCAAAAGAGTGCTGAAAAGTTGCACCATGGTTCAACAATTTCAAAAACTTTTTAACTTAAAATGTTTAAAACCTTCTTTTTTCATTCAAAAAAAATCCAAAATATTCGATAAAAAATCTCAAATGTGATCATTTTAAAATTTTAAGCATTTGAAAAATTATTTTTTTTAAACTAAATATGTCAAAAACCCACAAAATCCAAATTTTGAGAATTAGGACTGTTACAAAATCGATTTTTCGTAAGTAGTTCGAATACCGATGCAAAAAGGGTTTTGTTTACCAATGGCTCTTACGTCCTATTGAAAACTAATCCGAGTTTTTTATTTTTTCAAACCGAAAAACTTAGTTTTTCTTTATTTTCAAAAAAAAAATCCAAAATTTGTAGTTAGAAAAATCCCGATTTTTTGAGAATTTGGACCATTTATTTTTTTTTAAATTAAAATTTCAAAAAAAATTATATCTTTTTTAATTTTTTAAACTAAACATGTCAAAAACCTTATTTTTATTTTCAAAAAAACAAGATTTTAGATATAAAAAATTCAAAATCTTGAGAATTTGGACCATTTTAAACATTAACAAAATAATTTATATTTTTTTGCCTTTCTTACTAAAGAAAGGTATAGGTTTTACTTTAAGGCAGGACGTCATTTCCATCTTCGTAAATATGTCGATTCAGCATGAATTTTAATCGGAAAAATCGACAAAAAATCACACTGCATCGATTTTTGACGCTTCGTCGCCAAGTCGACAAGTTGTCAAGTTGAGCTTCGAATACTGGCGCGAGAATGCTGGCGCATATATTTTGTGGCTCGACTTATACTCATTTTGTAGTAGGTTGTCTACCGATGTTTCCTTCAATATGTAAGATATCGTAGCTTTTCGGTTTCTTTTGCCCTGTCCGTTTTTGCATAACTGTCCAATGTTTATGCAAAAACTTTGTGACATAGGACATTCATCCGGCTACAATCATTTTGTTTCCCGTGCGCTCCTAAAATCGCCTAAATGTAGACTTAATTTTTTCGTGATTTCGTAAGTTTATTTAACAGGGTTCATTGGATAGGATAATAGGAGCTTTCTAAGCTTTTCATCGTTTATTTCGTTTTCAAAGTGTTCAATGCTGGCGACTCCAATGGCTTTCTTCCTAAGGTTCTCAATCGCGTAGTGGTGCGGTTGTTAAAAATAGCTATCTCTGACTCTGTCACTCACGTAGAAGCTGAATGGCTAGCTTCCCTGCACCGTGCGGCACACGCGGTTCACTTGTACCTCGGATTTGCTTGTCTTGGTGCGCTGGTACGATGAACCAAAACACCAACACAGTCAAACAAAAGGGCTCGTACTGAAACTAGAAAACCAAAACCGCGGTGTGCGTTGTTGGGAAGCTTGCTATGATCGCGTTTGTCATAAACGCTTGTTTGATTAGAAACGTACAAACATATTGTACGATTAAAAATATTCTTTTGGTGAAAATTGCGTTTTTTATTTCTTTTGGATATCATATCATTCATAATACTCATAATATCATCATAATACTTTGCTTTCATCATAAGACTTTCTTTTGTGCTGTCGTTATAAATAAACAAAGTCGATGTTATTAATTGAAAGAAGTTCTACCATTGTTATATTCTTTAGTAAGAAAGGCTCTCTCTCACCCCAGGTGGGATTAAATCGGGTTTTCAGAACTAAAACTGTCAAAAACCTCCTTTTTTTCATTTTAATTTTCATTTTTGTATGGACATTTCTTGACTTTTTTTTGATAAGGTCCTATAAACAAATGTAAACATTGAGTGTATCTCTTTCATACCTTATGTCAAAGTCCATCGGAGTAAGCGGGATACACTCAATGTTTACTTTTGTTTATCGGACCTTATCAAAAAAAAGTCAAGATTTGTCCTTGAAGAGGGGGGGTAAAAGATTCCCAAAAAAGTGTCCACGTGGTTTATGGATGGTCCCTTGGTTTATCCGACACCAACAGGCAGAAAAAAGTTTTGTAGAATCAGCCTGTAATCTAAACACGATACGGACAAAAATTTTGTTACCGAGTTATGACTTTATTTTACACTGCGTTTTATGAAATAAATTAAATCAAACACAAAGCTTTTTTTAACGCCACTTTTTAATGTAAAATCAAATTTGCGATCGAAACATTGCAGAAATTTTAATTTTTCTTTCGGAATTTAGCGTCGTTTTCTCAAAAATGCTTTTACAAATCGATTTATAGTATTATTAATTCAGACATTATGTCTATTTAATTCATCTTAAAATGTTATTTACAAGTGTGAGAGACAGCTTTCTGATCGAATTGGTATCTTCTGCAAATTCTGGCCAAAGGGGATGGGCAAAACAATAAAAAAAGTTAAAATATTAAAATTACATGCCACGGTACTAACATTTGAATGAAAAAAGTGTTTTAAAATGCATTTTAAACCTAACCAGTTGTTTTGCAATTATTATTTTTCAAAAAATCTTAATAGTGACGAAGTTAATATTTTCACGTAATAAAAACTTTTTGCGGTACTGTACATCGGAATTTCACAAAAAATCGAAATATTTTTATATGATATGATATAAAACGCTGCAAATAGTATTTCAAATTGTTTTATGTTGATTGAACTTCTATTTCCATTCAAAATTTTAAGATTAAAAAATATATTTTTCCCCTTGATTATTAGGGCCGATTTTGAAGGGGAAGGCGACATTAACTTTGAAAAATATTTGCAACGGTCTAACCATCTAAATTCCCATTTGATTTTTGATTGGGAATCTATGTTATTCAAAATTTATAAACATCAACAAAGTTTAAAGAGAATAAAAATGGTAAAATTTGAACGAAAAAAAACAGTTATTTTTTAGGTTTTTTATTCCAAGAAATCGGATCATCTTTTACTTTGTAGCGTAATTTGTGGCTTTCGTTTCGCCAGTGGGTGCAACTTGAAAAGTGACAGTTCTCGTCCAGAAACACTCAGCTTTGTTTTTGTTATGATAACAAACGTTACAAAACAAGCTAAAAACTAAGGGTTTTTAAAAAATTACAAGCTAGGAGCAATAAAAAAGCAGTGAAAGTGTTTATTTTTACCGAAAAATATCAATCAAACCCCGACAACACAAAATGGAAGTAGCACCAGATATCAACGACGGCCAACCACAAGAGGAGGAGGAAGAACCGATTCCAGAAGCCGCGCCATCTCCTCCACGTCCCGACGACGACGACCACTGGGAAGAAGCAATCCGGGTAGCCGGGAGCATGGTGCAATCCACGTACGAACGTGACCAACGGCCAGCCGAATTCAAGTGCCGCCTCGACCGATCCAGAACCTCCAACCGGAACACCCCGTACAGTACGCACCGTCCCAAGTCGGCACAAATTTCGCAGTTCCTCAACGCAGCCATGGTCAACAACACGGAACTGCTGCAGCAAATGATCGACCGGGGCTTCAATCCGGATCTACGCGAGCCCACGTTCAACCGGTCCGCCCTGCACATTGCCTGCAGCCGTGGATTCACCGACACGGTCCGACTCCTGCTGGAAAACGGTGCCAATCCGAACATTCGCGATCTCAACCAAAACACCCCGCTACATTTGGCCGCCTGCACGGAACACATGGCCATAATCGACCTGCTGCTCAAATACGGCACCAACGTTACCCTCAAGGACGCTAGCGGCCTAATCGCGCTGGAGATTGCCATCGGGAAGCTTCGCCTCTCGGACCGAATCATCTCCAAGATGCAAAAACTGACCAAAAGTGACATCCACACCCACCGGAACAATGTGGTGAAGGTTTGCGAGATGATTTTCAACGCGTTCAAGCAGCAGGTCAGCGGCGGAAGTCTCCTGTACGTGGATCCGAGTCCGGCCGGGCACGAACATCAGCGCCACCTGGAGGAACTGTTGGCCGATCTGAGCGAGCAGCTGCGGAGGGTTCGGGAGCGCACCATCGACTTTGATTCCATCGTGGACCGGGTGGAGAATTTGGGCATTCGGGGCGAAATCGACAGCGACGTGGACCAGCTGCTGTCGACGCTGCAGAAGTTGGCCGTTTGAGGAGGGGAGTGGGAAGTGCATGATTGAGTTTTGAGCAATCGGTTTCATCAACATTCCGTGGAAGAGAGAGGAAGAAGGAGGTGCGAAATTAGGTTTACCAAACTAAGGTACTTTGCTAGTCTTAATTTGAAAGGTTTAAATTAATCTCAATTAATAACCAGAAAACGGCAGCACAAAGCACTTGTAGCGTTCTGAGTAATTATCAGTTAGGGGTTTTATTCTAAAATATTCAAATAGTTTCTAATTTACTATATTAGGACGAATAATAATAAAAATCAACACTATTTCAACCCATGAAATTGTTTTATTCTGCATTAATTGTTTTTGCTTAGTCAATATTCTATAATTTTAAGAATCATTGTTTAAAAAAGAGTTTCAACATAAAACCACACACAAACAGACGTTCGTCTGATTTAAAATCCATAAATCTACAATTAGAATGTTGGTAAACTCATAACAGCCAAATTGTTTTTTAATTGTTTAATTTTGATTATTTTTTTTAGTTTATGATTTTAGAATTTAATGATTTAAAAATTTCAAAAACTTGTTATTTAATTCTTTAAAAAAAAATAGGCTGTCTGTTTTTTTTAATTGAATTCTTAAAAAAAATCTATGAATCTTTTGAGTTTTTTTATTTTTGGATTTCTTTTTTAATTTCTTGTTTTTTTGAAATAATTAGTTTTTGTAATTTTTTAAATTACTTTTTATTTTTTTTTAGAATTTGAAATACCTGAAATTTTTATGATCCAATCTCTTTTTAAAGTTTTTGGAATATTTATAATATCTTATATTTTTTCGAATTTTCTTTTTTTTTATTTTAGAATTTTAAAAATTTTGAATTTTAGAATTAAAGAATAACAGATTCTAGAATGATGGAATCTACAATTTGAAAATTTCAAAACTTTCGAATAATTTAACTGTCATTTTATTTTTATTTTTTGATACTAGGAATTTAGGATATATTTTAATTTTAGAATTTATGAACTCCAGAATTTTAGTATTTTGGAATTTCAGTATTTCAACATTTTAGACTTTTAGAAATACAAAATAGTAGAATTTTTTAATTTTAGAATATTAACATTTTTATCCTTTTGAATTTTTAGATTTTTGAATTTTATTTTTTTAATTTCAGGATTTTATGAGTTTTCATGTTTTGTAATTATTAAATTTTTGAATTTCGTTTTTATTTTCAAATTATTAAATTCTATGATCATTTTTTTATTTTTTTATTTTTTTAACAGATTTTTGAATTTTAGAAATATTTTTAAATTTTTAAATCCTCGAATTGTTTAGTTTTGGAATATTTTTTTAAAGTTTTTGAATTTCAGAATTTTTAAATTTTATTTTTCAATTTCTATACATAAAAAAATCTGATTTCTTCAATTTCATTTTTTTTCGAATTCTTGTTTTTTCATTATGGAAATCTAAGATTTAAGAATTATAGATCTTAGGATTTTGAAATTCTTAAATTCGAATTTTTTGAATGATTTTTTTTTTTCAGTTTTTGAAATTTATAATCTAACAAATTTTAGAATATTCTTTTTTTTTATTTTAGAATTTCGGAATCTAAGAATTTTAAAATTTTGGAAATTTAGAATTAAAGAAAAACAGATTCTAGAATTTTGGAAACTAGAATTTGCAAATTTTAGGACCTGTCAAATTTTTGAATTGTTGATTTTAGGAATTTAGGATATTTTCTAATTTAAGAATTTATGAACTCTAGAATTTTAGTATTTTAACATTTTTGACATTTAGAATTTTAAAATTTTCGAAATTTTTATTTAAAAATATTTACCTTTTTTTTTTGAATTTTAAAATTATAAAATTTTAGAAATTTTGAATTTTAGTATGAATTTTAGAATTTTAGATTTTCAAAATTTTAGAATTATAGAATTTTACAAATTAGGAATTCTGAAATTTTAAGATCTTAGAATTTAAAGATTTTTTTTTTGAATTTTGCGATTTTAAAATTTATTATTTAATTACGGATTTAAAAATAAAGAACTTTAGATTTTTGATATTTGTGGGTTTCTTTTAATTGTTGGTGATTTATGTAGTATTTTTTATTTTTTTTTATTGTCAGAATTTTTTACTTTTATTTTTAAATTTCTGAATTCTAGATTAAATTTACAAAAGGTCCTACCTACATAGGAAACCCATGACTCATAGGTTGTTTTGTAAATTTACTCTAGAATTTTCGTTACTTTTTCAAATGGTCCTATGTACATATTAAAAAAGTTCTTAATTTTTAAATCCTGAAATTCTTAATTTAATAATAAATTTTAAAATTCTGAAATTCAAAAAAACAAAAAATTCTAAGATCTTTAAATTTAAGAATTCCTAATTTGTAAAATTCTAAAATTTTGGAAATCTAAAATTTAAAAATACTAAAATTCTCGATTAAATTTTCAAAAGGCCCTATCTGCATAGGAAACCCATGAGGGATAGGTTGTTTTGAAAATTTAATCTAGAATTCAAAATTTTATAATTATAAATTCAAAAAGTTAAAAATGTAAATATTTTTAAATGAAAAATTTCTAAAATTTAAAAATTCTAAACGTCAAAAATGTTAAAATACTGAAATTCCAAAATACTAAAATGCTTGTTTTATTTTTATTTTGGAAGAATAGATCTTAGAATTTAGGAAATTATAATTTTATGAATCTTTAAATTTAAGAATTTTAGATTTTTAAAAAGTTTTTGAAATTTATGATCTAAAGAATTTCAGAACCATTTTTTTTTAATTTCATGATTTCATGATTTCGTGATTTTGTTAATTTAGAATTTAGGAATCTAGAATTTAAAATTTTTAAATTTATGATTTTAAGAATTTAAGAATTTAATTTTTTGTTGAATTTTAGAATTTATGAACTCTAGAATTTTAACATTTTTTTTAAATTTTAGAAATTTTTATTGAAGAATTTTTGAATTCTAGTATTTTAGAATTTTAAAATTTTAGAATTTTGGAGTTTATGGAATTCTAGAATTTTAGGATTTTAAAATATGAGGTTTTTTGAATTTTAGGATTTAAAAATTTATAATTTAAGAATTTTGGAATTTTAAAATTCAGATTTTTCGATTTTTGAAATTTGTAAAATTATTTGAATTGTTGGATATTTTTTTTGCGTTGTTTTATTTATTTTTAAAATTAGATTTTGCTAATGAAAAACAGTCAATCACGTCTCGAAAGGGCAATTTCTTTCAAGTTCTTAGAACGAAACCAACTCTAATATTAAGCATTTAAAGTCATAAATATTTCAAATTCACAGAATTGGAACAAAGATAAACGTGATAAATTGCTGCACTTACCTTCACTTCCCCGCCTTGTCCCTCTTCTCCACCTTTTCGCCCCGTTTTCGCTTGTTCAACGGATTGCGCGGATCGTACACGTCGTACCAGTCGTCATCCTTCGTGACGGCGTCCTTCGCCAGAATGGGATCGTTCTTCTCAAACTGCAGCCGATGCGACAACCACGTGCCCCGCTCAATGTCCTGCTCCACGTCTTCATCGCCTTCCCCGGCTGCTGTGGCACCGGAACCAGTCGCCGCAGCCTCATCCGGCTCTTCGTCGGCCGCCTGCTCCTGAACGTTGTGCAGTTTGTTCTTGAACTTTTCCAACAGCTGCAGCGTGAAACTTTCCCGCGAGCTTCCTTTCTTGGGCAGTTGCTTCTTCTTCTCCGAGTACTGCTCCTGCACCGAGAGGAACTCCTTCATGACCTCGCTGGTCACTTGCTTCTTCTTTTTGCTTTCCTCCTCCTGGTTTAGCTTGGCACGATCTTTGCGCTTGTCCGATTGGTAGTCCTTCTTGAGTTTGCTGATTTCATCTCGGATTTTGGCCGCTTGCTCGAGCTTAACCTTTTTGCGCTCACTTTCCAGCCCAAAGTCGGAGTCGGAATCCGAGGATGACTCTTGCGGGGGCGGTGGAGCAGTTTTCGATTCTTCTTTTTCTGAAAAGAAATTAAATTTTTGTTTAAAGATAATCGACATAATCTCAGTTCCAACCTACTCTTCTTCAGCTTGTCCCGAATGGCTTGCGCGTCCTGTTCAATCTGTTTCTTGTCCCGACTGGACGTGCCTCGATCCTCCTTCTCCACCTCCTGCTCCGACTCAGAACCGGAAGCAGCCTGAGCTTTAGCTTTACTTCCGCCAGGTTTCACATCGATCGCCTGCTTGCTCAGCTTGGGATCGTCCAGCACGTCGTGCGAGCTTTTGCTCTTGCCGGAAAACGCACTCTTCTGGACAAATTCGTTCGTTTCCTGTTCCTCCTCTTCGGCCTCGTCCCCAAACGAAAGCAGCCCGTAATTCTTGACCCCTTTTTCCTTCTTCTTCGTTTCCTTCCCCTCACTCTTCTTGCTCTTCAGCGCCCTCGGAACGATGTCCGAAAACGGATTGTGCAGCACCTCCGTCTTCAGAATCTTCGCCGGAAAGTGTGGCCGCTCGTTCTCGTAAACTTCCCCCTCCTCCAACCGTAACATGTTGTAGATCGTGTCCCCCGCCACCTTCCCAAACAGTGTGTGCACATTCTGCAGCTCCTGCGTCGGTCCCAGCGTGAAGAAAAACTGCGACCCGTTGTCGTGCTTGCCCGAGTTGGCCATCGCGACCAGACCCCGCCGGACGAACCGCAACCGCGAGTGGAACTCATCCCGAAACGTGTGACCGTAAATCGACTCGCCACCCGTGCCGTCACCGTTCGGATCGCCGCCCTGAACGATGAATCCCTTGACCAGCCGGTGGAACACGGTCCCGTTGTAATAACCTTCCATGCAAAGCTGCACAAAATTGCGGCAAGCGAGGGGGCACTCCCGCGACCACAATTCGATGTCGATGTCACCGACGGTGGTTTTCAGCAGGACCTTTCCCGACGTGGGAGGCTCCTGGATGTATATGTTACTCATTTTTGATTCTAATTTAAAGTCGGAACGCGAAAAAAGAAACCGATTTTCACTGAAGAAAATAAATTCGTTTTGATCTCTTTCGATTTGTATGTAAACAAGTTTTTGACGTTCTGGTGGGTGCAAGTCGCGAGAGTGGTGGGTGCTAGTCTAGACACCAACCGTTCGACGAGGTGTCAATTAAGGACCCATGTGGCAACTTTCTTATCTTCAAATACGGTACAATCCCGCTGGTTGGATGATAAATAATATAATATTTTTTAATGGTCCAATAAACAAAATTTTCAGTTTTTGCTTTTTGGGTGTTTTTAATACCCCTGACTCAAGGTGGTTTCAGAAACACCCAAAAAGCAAAAACTGGAAATTTGGTTCATTGGACCTTTTTTTTAAAAAAAAAACTCCTAATAAGAAGATTTGGTAGAAATTAAAAAAAAAACAAGAATAAATTGCATCTTGCATAAATTTATCAATTGAAGAACCAAAATACCAATAATGAAAAAAAACTAAATTAAAAAAAATTAGCCACTTAAAAAAATAGCTTTAAGCTCATTTCTGATCCTTTTTTCAGATCTTTGTTAAGGCTGCCATTTTAATGAAACCAATACAACTATACTGCCCCTGATCGCATAAATGTCCCATATGCATTTTCATCGATTTTGAGTTATTGATGCAGTTTGGTTCAAAATCGTGTGCTCTTTCCAAAAAGCCTATAACATCCAGTACTTTGTTCTAGAAATCAGGAGCAAATCCAGTTTTTTCGCAAAAAATTAACACGTAGCCTTATGTATGGGACAAACTTCAAATGCGTTTTTCTCAGGTTGCTGTTTTTGCATATGGGACATTTATGCGAACATGGGCAGTATAGTACTATAGTGGTAACGTATACGTGGACTAGTAAAGTTTTGGTAACGGGCGAGTCTACTGTCACTTTGTTCTGGCTCTACCCCATTGTTTTTTTTTTATTTTAATGCAAGAAAAAAAAAGAATTTGACAAGAATTTGGATCAACTACGGTTTCTTTGGAACGAGCTGTCAAGTAGGACCTTTTCTGTCTAGAAGGGCCAAAAAGTTATTTTTTTTAATTTATTTAAAAATCCCTTATAATTCCTTTGCGGTCGTACAAAGGATCATTGTACTCAGAAAATATACTTTATCGTTTTGAACAACAATATCACAAGTTGGGTACTAAAGCCTAGACTAAAGCCCTATGTCAATTTTTATGTACAACGGTAAAAAACACGGTTAAAAACCATTTCTGATCACTTTTTTTTATTTTAATGCAAAAAAAATATTGACGAGACAACATTTTTTCCATGGATCAACTATGGTCTCCTAGGATCGAGCTGGCAAGTAAGAACTTTTCTGTCAAGAAGGACCGTGAAGTTATTTTTTTTTAAATTCAATTAAAAATCCATTTTAAATCCTTTGCGGTCATTCAAATGGTCATTGTACTCAGAAAAATAAGCTTTATCGTTATGAGTAATAATATCACAAATTTAAACTTCATTTTAGGACCCAATTGAAGCTTAATATTAGGACTCAATCAGAACTTTAAAAAATCAACATCCTCATTGCTAGATTAAAGTCACGTTAGTAAAGTAAACAACAACATTTCTAGATTAAATTTTCATTTTCTGAATTAACTCTAGATTTCTAAATCCTCTAAATTGTAAAATTCGAAAATTAAAAAAAAAAACGAAAATTCTAAAATTCTTTAATTCTCTAGCAAAAGTAGCAGTTGTTTTAAACAGTTTTTTCAGCTCTCGCATAATCGATTGAAATTTACTGAACTTATTTCATCCAACGATTGTATCTGAATTATTTTGTAGTTGTAAGTATCTCCAAAACTCTGCATTTTGTAATTAGTTAAGCAAATTGTATTATTTTAAGTACAACAAATAAACCGCCGCGGCACTAAACCGAATTGAGCGAGTTTAACTCTCGCGACGATTTTTTGTCGCGAAATATTTGTCATAAATGTTTAGGCGGTTTTGAATCAGTGTGGTAACTTGTTTTGTTTTGATTTCTTGGCATTGTTTGAATGGTTGAGGTATAAATTGGAGATTCTACGCTGTTTTTAGAAGAAATGAGACCAAAAACTTCAAGTTATTGATTGGAATGTTCCGATTCCGATGTTCCGATAAATTAGGAGCTCAAACTACCACACGAACCGTTTAGTGGGGTTATATAATGAATTTCAATTGATTCCCAGATTCAGAAGGAGAGGAAGAATACCAAGAGTTCTATCTGGCCTCGAAATTCATCGTCAATTTGGTTCGTTACGTCCCGCCAGAAGTGACTTGATCCGGATAACAAGTCCTCTTATTAATCCTAAAAGCACCGTCAACATCCTTTTCGGCTGCATTTCATGCCATGGTCCATCGAATCCACATCCATAGAGCAAATTCCGGCAGATCTTGGGGTCGGTTCTGTGATTCTTGTTGGTCGCGGTGCTAGTCGCTTCGCTACTCCACTCGCGACATTTCAGTTTGGTGCCGCGGCGAATTTATTTTTTTTTTGTTTCGAGAGTGACATTCGAGATACACTCAGAAAAGAAACAACATAAAATAGCTTCGCAAGGCGAAAATTACTAGCGCTGTTATTTCGATTTATTTCCGAAATCACAATACATGAATGAATGAATGAATAAAATTCTAAAATTCTTATATTCTAAGATTCTAAAATTCTAAAATTCTTAAATTCTAAAATTCTAAAATTCTAAAATTCTAAAATTCTAAAATTCTAAAATTCTAAGATTCTAAGATTCTAAAATTCTAAAATTCTAAAATTCTAAAATTCTAAAATTCCAAAATTTTAAAATTCTAAAATTCTAAAATTTTAAAATTCTAAAATTCTAAAATTCTAAAATTCTAAAATTCTAAAATTCTAAAATTCTAAAATTCTAAAATTCTAAAATTCTAAAATTCTAAAATTCTAAAATTCTAAAATTCTAAAATTCTAAAATTCTAAAATTCTAAAATTCTAAAATTCTAAAATTCTAAAATTCTAAAATTCTAAAATTCTAAAATTCTAAAATTCTAAAATTCTAAAATTCTAAAATTCTAAAATTCTAAAATTCTAAAATTCTAAAATTCTAAAATTCTAAAATTCTAAAATTCTAAAATTCTAAAATTCTAAAATTCTAAAATTCTAAAATTCTAAAATTCTAAAATTCTAAAATTCTAAAATTCTAAAATTCTAAAATTCTAAAATTCTAAAATTCTAAAATTCTAAAATTCTAAAATTCTAAAATTCTAAAATTCTAAAATTCTAAAATTCTAAAATTCTAAATTTCTAAAATTCCAAAATTCTAAAATTCTAAAATTCCAAAATTTTAAAATTCTAAAATTCTAAAATTCTAAAATTCTAAAATTCTAAAATTCTAAAATTCTAAAATTCTAAAATTCTAAAATTCTAAAATTCTAAAATTCTAAAATTCTAAAATTCTAAAATTCTAAAATTCTAAAATTCTAAAATTCTAAAATTCTAAAATTCTAAAATTCTAAAATTCTAAAATTCTAAAATTCTAAAATTCTAAAATTCTAAAATTCTAAAATTCTAAAATTCTAAAATTCTAAAATTCTAAAATTCTAAAATTCTAAAATTCTAAAATTCTAAAATTCTAAAATTCCAAAATTCTAAAATTCAAAAATTCTAAAATTCTAAAATTCTAAAATTCTAAAATTCTAAAATTCTAAAATTCTAAAATTCTAAAATTCTAAAATTCTAAAATTCTAAAATTCTAAATTTCAAAAATCCTAAAATTCTAAAATTCTAAAATTCTAAAATTCTAAAATTCTAAAATTCTAAAATTCTAAAATTCTAAAATTCTAAAATTCTAAAATTCTAAAATTCTAAAATTCTAAAATTCTAAAATTCTAAAATTCTAAAATTCTAAAATTCTAAAATTCTAAAATTCTAAAATTCTAAAATTCTAAAATTCTAAAATTCTAAAATTCTAAAATTCTAAAATTCTAAAATTCTAAAATTCTAAAATTCTAAAATTCTAAAATTCTAAAATTCTAAAATTCTAAAATTCTAAAATTCTAAAATTCTAAAATTCTAAAATTCTAAAATTCTAAAATTCTAAAATTCTAAAATTCTAAAATTCTAAAATTCTAAAATTCTAAAATTCTAAAATTCTAAAATTCTAAAATTCTAAAATTCTAAAATTCTAAAATTCTAAAATTCTAAAATTCTAAAATTCTAAAATTCTAAAATTCTAAAATTCTAAAATTCTGAAATTCTAAAATTCTAAAATTCTAAAATTCTGAAATTCTAAAATTCTAAAATTCTTAAATTCTAATTGTGTGTGTGTGTGTGTGTGTGTGTGTGTGTTGTTACAAAATCTTGCTGTTTCAATTTATCGTGCGTTCACTGTATCGAGAAATTAAAAGTGAGAGTGTGTGCGTGCAACATGGAGTTAAACTTTTCGAAGTGCCATGGGAATCTTCACAGAAAGTTTAACTCCATGTTGCACACACTCTCACTTTTAATTTTTCGATAGAGCTTTATGACGTTTCGCGTACGCACACTAGCGCACCATTTGATTTTGCTGCCTGACAAAATTTAACCTCACTTTATTTTCGTGTACGTACACGCAATACATACGCACGTAGATTACTCTATCGAGAAATTAAAAGTGAGAGTGTGTGCGTGCAACATGGAGTTAAACTTTTCAAAGTGCCAAGGTAATCTTCACAGAAAGTTTAACTCCATGTTGCACACACTCTCACTTTTAATTTCTCGATTCTCGACTCCCAACAAAACCAAACAACCCCTCGTCTTCCCGCACTCAAAATCCACCACCTGGGTCCCACCGGCCTTGACACTTCGCACATCCGGGCCCGCGTCAAAAAAGGAACCCGCAAAAGAAAAAGCTCAAAGTAGGCGGCACGCGGGAGCAGGCGCTTCAGTTCACTTTTCGCTTCTCAACCGACTGGACGTGTGCTTTCTGGTGTAAGTTTTGATGGTTTCTCTCATTTTTTTTTCCTGCTTTTGCTCATGATTGGTGGTGGACTGTGAGCTGCGGCGAGGTTAGCGAGGAAAACAGGAACAGGATTTTTGCGGGTAAAGTAGCGACGTTTTTGGGCTGGAATCGTGGTCATTTGGAAGATTGTGGTCTGGTGTATTGAAGGAAGCTGGAGTTTGGCCGGAAGTGGGCGCATTTGGCGGTGAAAAAAGCGGATTGATTTCAAGGTGATTTTGGCTGGCCACCACTCAGCCTGCTTCGTTTTTTCTTCCCGCTGACAGTTGGTGTAGAGCGAATGAGAGAGGGAGAGAGACGATCGAAAGGAAAATTTGAACAGCCGGCGAATATGAAGGAGTAACGGAAAGTGCAAAAGGGAAGCGCGCGCCTTTTTTCGGATTTGGTCGCCAAGCGCTGGAGTTTGATGGAATGTTTGGCCGCAGGAGTTGACGGAAATCAAAGCAAGCCATGAATGCATGATTCAGAAAACGAGATTTCAATAGTAAACAAAAGGAAGCCATCGAGTTTGAAACTATCCGGAACATTCTGAAAAATCTTTGAAGCTTGATGCAGCCGGACAAAGGTCAACGGAATCTGCACAAAATGTCACGAAGAGTTCACGAGGAAAATGAGTGACACACATTAGAAGTTTCATTAGCATTGCAGAGAATTTTGCAACATGCTCTCGACGCGGGAATAACCTTCTGAAAAGGCGCATCTCTTTACTGGAATCATTAAAAAAACAGGCTTCAAAACCCACTGCTTCATGAAACGCTAAGTTGTTGGATATACAAAAACCATTCAAAAAGACAGTACAAGCTTAGTAATCTGAAAAGCCAACATTCAATACAGTTGAATATTACCATGCAAAGCTTAAGAACAAACATAAATGGTATAGATTGCTGAGCATGCAGATGTTATGCATTCTAGGTACTTGAAGTTCACGTCCGTGTTAAGGAAGCGCTCATTTTGCTTGCAAATTCTCTGTACCATCGAGTAAGACGTTATTCAACGTCAAAAAGTTTTAGTTTTCCAAGAATCTAACCCACTCCACCATCATCGTGCTCCAAACCTAAACCTTTTCCGATTGTTGTTTTCAACCGGGAAGTCGACTGACGTCAGTCTGCCTCGTCGAAAAAGTTGGAGAGAATTGGCGCCAGAGAAACGAGAGAAAGAGCGAAACTGAAGTGCGCTGCACTCTTTGCTCTGACACACAGGAAATTTCTCGATTCCGCAAGCTTTTTCGCGTGGAGGTTGACGTTTCCGACACTCCGGCTCCTCATTTCAGTGTGATTAATACAATTCTAATAATTTCGTAATTTTGTTTTCAAAAAAAAAAACGCAGATAAGCGAAGAAGCAAGTCCCCGGGAGTGTGACGTCGACGACCTTCGAAGCAGCGCCGTCGCCCAGACTGACCTCAGAAAGAGCTTGAAAGTTTTCGTCCCGTAAGCACCGAAACACACACACATCCAGGATGGCCGAGGGTGACATGCCGACGTTCAAGTGCGTGCTGGTCGGAGACGGCGGCACCGGCAAGACGACCTTCGTCAAGCGCCACATGACCGGCGAGTTCGAGAAGAAGTACGTCGCGACGCTCGGCGTCGAAGTGCACCCGCTGGTGTTCCACACGAACCGGGGCGCGATACGCTTCAACGTCTGGGACACGGCCGGCCAGGAGAAGTTCGGCGGGCTGCGCGACGGTTACTACATCCAGGGACAGTGTGCCATCATCATGTTCGACGTGACGTCCCGCGTCACCTACAAGAACGTCCCCAACTGGCACCGGGATCTGGTGCGAGTGTGCGAAAACATCCCGATCGTGCTGTGCGGCAACAAGGTCGACATCAAGGACCGGAAAGTGAAAGCCAAGGCGATCGTGTTCCACCGGAAGAAGAACCTCCAGGTAAGACTCAACTCACCTATACCACCAGAAATTAAAAAATCTGCGTACCCTTGACTTGGTTGTGATTGTTTCGGTTCGCAATCGAGGGGCTAATGTGCGCTAGAGTAAAAACGACAAACGACGATCTTGCCTGTTTCCTAGATTTTACCCCCCGCTCTCAGGGGTTTAGTTGTGGAATGGTGAGGTCGAACAGCTGTTCGCAGCATCTTGGGAGAAAGAGGGAAAGAGGAAGAAGTAAATCTTCCAGGTGTGGTGAGCAAGCACACCTTTTGTTCGTGGGTTTAAATCTCGGGTTTGTTTTAAGAAGGACAAATCAGAGAGCAACATGTAATTCCATCGTGCCTCTCATGTTGGCATATCTGCACATTGACGTTCAATTACAGCTCACAAAAAGCGTTTTCAGCTGAAATCGTGTCATGAAACATCTCAAGCTATTTTGAAATTGATTAATCGTAACCGTTCTAAAAACACATGCCTCTTGCGTGCTTTTTAAAGTAATCATCAAACTAGAGAATTCGAAAGCTATCTAAAATCACTTAACAGAGAATAAATAAGTTGGTTTGAAAAGATAAGTTGATAAGAAATAGTACTTTACTGTGGTTATCTACAATCTACTTAGAAAGCTTGTTGGGCTGTTGTGAGTTGCGATGAAGATGGTTAACAACAATCCTTTTATATGGAAACGTCAACAAAGCGTAGATTTTGAAATATTCAAACCTTACGTCAAGTCACTAATTTACTTACTTTTCCATTGTAAAAGATCAGATTACTCTCTATGAATTCAAATTCCTATGCTACGTACAATATCCTAAGTTATGAGTAACTCTGCCAACTGTACGGATTTTTCCCGTACCGTACGGATTTTCGACCATCTTCTTGGTTTTTTTACATTCCGGATTTTTGTACGTTTTTGCCTTCCTCAATTACTGAGGAAAGGCTGTAAAATACTCGAAAAATGAACTTTTTAATTAGACCCCTAGGCCTACCTTCATTTGTACATATCGACTAAGAATAACCAGCTGAGTACATGTTTGTGTGTTTGGCTGTATGTAGACATGTGTAGTGTACCGAATCAATGTCACTGGAATATCTCGTCACTGACTGAGCCGATTTTGACCGAATTGGCCTAATTCGATTCGTCTTGGGGTCCCATAAGTCCCTATTTAAATTTATAAGATTCGGTAAAGCACATCAAAAGTTATGCTTAAAAAACTGCTGCATATAAATTTCACAATTTGCAAAAAGGGTGGTTTTTGCATGGAAACCTGCCATATCATATATTTTTAGAAAGGTTCTGAAATTACCTTTCTTGTGGATTAAGAATTTTCAAGATCTGACAAACCTATCAAAAATTACAAGCAGTTTAAAAAATGCTCTGAAATTACATAACCTCAATCTATTTCCCCACGGCGGTGTATGTACAATCTTGACAAAAAGTCTGTAGGTAGTCTGTTTTTTTTTACTCATTACTTATTTTTGTTAGGACCTATTTGGTGCTGCGATCACGTTAGGGGCAATCCATAAACCATGTGGACACTTAAGGGGGGTTGGAATCACTCTATAAATGAGAGGAAGGCACCAACCACCTAAAGGTGGATTAAGTAACGTTTTTTTTGTGTAATGCGGATTTTTAAGGATTTTATGATCATAATAACAACTTTTTGAAATTTAATTGCGTTTTTGCTTTGGACAAAGCTTTTCTTATTGTTTTTTTTTATTCAATTGTAAGTTTGATTTTAAAAGAATAATTTGAGTACTTCAAACTCTACTATCAATTATTCTTTTTAACGACCTTTCAAGACAAATTTATGCAATATAAAATCCAAGAGTTTTCCAAAGCGAAAACCAGTGAAAATCTGAATTAACATTCCAACGCCCAAGGCTCCAAAAAAGTTGGAACGGTAACTTCAACTCGCTTGTTCTCGAACATAACTTAACCAATCAAGATGATTCTTCTTTCCAGTGATTTGTTAGAATGTCTAGATGATCCTAGAACTTTGCAGAACTTAATTTGATCAAATCTGTAATTTTTGCGATCAAAAACATCGTTCCAACTTTTTTTTTCGCGCGTAAAAAAAACTTCGCCAAAAATTCCGCGGAGGCAGTCGTTTTGAAAAAGGTGGAACGATGTTTTCGGTCGCAGAAATTACAGATTTGATCAAATTAAGTTCTACAAAGTTCTAGGATCATCTAGACATTCTAACAAATCACTGGAAAAAAGAATCACCTTGATTGGTTGAGTTATGCCCGAGAACCAGCGAGTTGAAGTTACCGTTCCAACTTTTTTGGGAGGCTTGGGCGTCCGTGTAAGTTGGACATGCGTTGGGCGTTCCAGTGTTAACAAAATTTTCGTATAAGGGACCATTCATAAACCACGTGGACACTATTTTGGAAATCTCAACCGCTATCGTGCACAATTTCCATGCATTTTTTATTTTTGTATGGATCGTGGACAACAGTCACGATATTTCACGCTGAAAATTTGAAAATTTTACCTTGACCCAAATTTCGCGGAACGTGAAATCTTCTATATATATAAAAAAATTCGACGGTTTTGTTCGAACGCGAATCAGTTCAATACGAAGCGTCGGATCGAGGTGCTCTTTGTTGGGTTGGGTTCGTATAAGCCTAAGGAAGGTTCTTACGCTAATTAATTGACACTTCGGCCACTCTGGAACCGATTCTGGAGCATCGGCAAGTTGTATGGAGAAAGTTACGTAAAATCATATTTTGATCACAGGAGGCTGAATAGACAAAAAATCAAAAAACGTCAACAAACGACAAAAAGGCAGAACGAAGTTTGTCGGGTAAGGCTTGTATGTTATAACAACTTTGGAAATCTTAAAAGTTTTCGCTTATTTTCATATATTTTATCTTTTTACCTTTTATTGAATTTGAATCAAAGCAAGATTTATTACTCTTGTCGAGCCAAAATGATTGAAATAACTTGAATTTACCTTTTTGTAAAGGTTTTCATTTCACTTTTCAAAAACTAAATAAAAATCAATAGGCAAAAAAAAATTCACTTGTAACGAAATCATTGAAATTTTATTGAATATCAAAACTTCTAACAAAAAATGTATTTTATAACTTCTAAGGGAATTAACCAACTAAATAATCAAACATCTTGAAAATTTAACAAGACTCTGAAAAAATCTGAAATGTTCTTAATAGGTTAGCTTGAACAAAACAAGCTATTTATTATTTATTTTTAAGCTGAACCAAATACAATATTAATTATATTGCTAAATTTAGTTACCTAAAAAAACTGATAAACTTCTATTTATACTCTAAATACCAAACTATTTTCTCAATATTTTCCTCTACTCCGATGGAATTCAATTTTTCATGATATATTCTTAATGCTTGCTCCTCCGGTCAATGATATATTGACTCAGGTAAAAACGACTGTTCTACTGAATGTTACTTTTACATGACTGGTTGCTTTCAATTGATTTCTAAAAATAAATCAATTCCTTCTTTAAAAAAACAGTGCAAGTGTTATCATGATATACTTGTTCAGCCAATTTCAACAAAGTTTGATGATGTCATCCTTGTGATAACTTGATGGTTCCGAGAATTGTTTTTCACTTGGACTGATTTTTGTTAACATCATTTAAGTATTCGCAGTATGCACTTTTCAGTAAATTTTGTATTTTATTTTAATTTATATCACGTTTTTCAATTTTAAACCAATAAAATTTTACATTTTTTAGGTCTTTATGGATAAAATATTTGTTATGTTGTTATTTCAAAGGATTGATTTTAGAATATTGGTAAATTTCACAGGATTTCACCGAAATATTCAAAATTTACGTATTTCACGCTGTCCGCGAAATCGTGAAAATTCACTAACCCTACTAATAACTCGTCAGGGTTAACTCGGATCGTTTTGCGGTATTCGCCAAAGTTGTTTGTCATACAAATTTTACTCTAGTATCTCACACTTGACATTGATCCGACAAATTAAACACGTCATCTTTTGGTGGAATTTTGAAATGTTTGCTTTTCCCCACACCCAAACAAACTTCAACGATAAAAAGCGACCAATATACCTTAACCGATTTGGCTTAAAATTTGCAAAGTTTCTTATTTTTATCTAAAGAATCGAAATTTTCATTTTTTTCTTGGTCACCCTAGTAATGAAGCATAAACGTGGCCAAGCAACAAGTGCGCTTCCCAAACACCGACGTAAGCTTCAAGCACCTAGAATGCATAAACATTGGCAAGAGATAAAGCGCTTTCCAAGCACATATCTGGTTACGAATGCTTTTTTTTCTCTTTCGGATTACGTTTTTTTTTCACTTTCATCTCTTATCGTACATCTCTGATAGGTCTTATCCACCCTTCTTTTCCAATTTCCCCTTGTTGTTCGGCTTATTGTTGCCCTTGTTCTTGTGGTTGGCGTTTGCATTATTATTTGTTGTGCAACCAGTTCCGATTGACGGTAACCCAGTCCTCCTCGACATCGGTCTGCGTAACCTTCTCTGCTACTTGGGGTCATTACCATCTGTGTGGCGATAGTTTTAAGCACTTTTTCTTGGCCATATCCCCGACCGCCGCGATACCCGCTGCGGAAACCACGGCGGTTCGGGTTCCATCGATCTCTTCTAGCCCCGTTTCTACCCCCATTCACTTCACCTATATAACCAACTTTTCCTCGTCTACTCCCCTTCCGCCCAGTCATTGTTATAACCCCACTTCCGGCCGTTGCCGGCGTTCCAGTTGCCTCCTTCGTTCTAGCCGGCGCCGTTTGAGTTTCCGTTGCCGTGCCAGTGTCCGCCTCCTGGATTCTTACTCCATAGTTTCCGTTCCACATAATGCTCGAATGGTGTTCACCAAATAGCGGTTGAAATAGAAAAGGCATTCGTAACGCCATCTTCGCTTAAAAATCTGGATAAAACTAAGTTATGAATAAAAAAAAAAGGAATTTTGCATTGTTACTTGCATATTTGTTTACTTTAGAGGGTTTTATCCCATGTCGATATGCTGTGACATGAAGGTAGCGAGTCCATGCCAAATAAACTACAACTTTTCCTCCAAACTATCCCTTTGCAGTACTACGACATCTCCGCCAAGTCCAACTACAACTTCGAGAAGCCCTTCCTGTGGCTGGCCCGCAAGCTGGTCGGCGACCCGAACCTGGAGTTTGTCGCGATGCCCGCCCTCCTGCCCCCAGAGGTCAAGATGGACAAGGACTGGCAGCAGCAGATCGAGAAGGATCTGCAGGAGGCACAGGCCACGGCACTGCCCGACGAGGACGAGGACTTGTAAGAGAGGATCTCCGTCCGTTGCGCCCTCCCCAATCCCCCTTTTCCCCTCCACAGTCTCAATACAAACCAACCAACCATCAGAACAGCTTCTTTAACGTTTAAGAAAAATTGCAAAATAAACCTAATGAAAAAAAAGAAGAAGCAAAGCAGCGAGCCCCCGTTTAACGTATTGTAACGATACTGAGAGAAACAAGCTGAGAAATTATGTTTAGTAATTATTGATTATGATGATGATGATGGTGAGAATCGCGAAAAGAGGAGAGCTTTTGTTTTTTTCTTCTCGTCTTTTTCGGTCCTTTCGGTAGCAGCAAAAGGGTAGCGAAGATAAAGGAGTTTAGAAAGAGAGAGCGAAAAGAAGCCGATGTGAGAATTAGACTTAAGTATGTTCACACACTAACACAGACACACACACGTAGGAAAAATACACACCTGCAACTATTTTGATTTTAGTTGATTATTTTTCCCGCCAGCCCTCTTCAGCATTTCTAAATTCTACAATTGTAACTCAAAACGAATGCGCGCTGTTTTTGTTGTAATGCACTCTCGTTTCCTTGCGAGCAAAATTGCGTTTTTTTTTTTGCGTAGAAAGTTAGGCAAAGTGTCCCCTTTTTTTTTGTTGTTTCTAAAATATGTTAAAAACTGCAAGTAAGATTGTCGTTTCCAAGTACATACCAGAATAAAAGTGGCGCTCACTCGCAGGCCACCCCCCTAATTAATGTAAAGTTAATTTAATACACACAAATATATTGCTTTATTCTGTAAGTAAGGAACGAGAGTCTTTTATTAGCCTCTTTTTTTTTTTGATTGAGTTTCTCCAGGAAGAAACGATCAAGGTTGGATCCAAAGCTGTACATTTTCGTTCGAAACATTTCTTCCTACTGTTTTTTTATGTTTTCCCCCAATCATATAACAAATCCCGTTGTGTTTAAGTTTTTTTTTCCCCCAAACCTAACAAAACGGTGTGTAGAATCCAAATAATGTAAAACACGGTGAAGTGACAAAATATGCTTAATCCTCGTAAGCGAATTGAACTTAGTGAGTGTACACGGTATGAATGCGTTTGAATAAAAAAAAATCAATTTCTTTTAAACTTACGGCAATGTGCGACTAATCTTGTTATTCCGAAATAAGCCTTTTAGTCTAATGATAGAATCATCGTAATCCCTCAGGGTAGCAACTCTCTACGAAATCGGCCGATTTCAACCATCTTATTATTTGGCTCAAACATTGAGGGGGCCTTCGCTATGACTAGGCTTAGTGATTTTTCGCGATTTCACGGAAGCTGCGTAATCCGTTAAAATTCGCCCTTGGCCGTGAAAATTGATAAATACCGAGAACGTATTTAAACATAGATTTTCCATTCAAACAATTCACAAAATTTTCTATAAGGTAATTTTTTACTCATTTTTGAAGATACAATTTCAAATTCTTACTTTTTCGGTAACTGGGCTGAGAACGTAGCCCAGTTACCGAATGCTGCTCGCTAACTGGGCTGAACGGAAAATTCGAAGGGGACCATCAACACATTATATTTTCTTAGTAAAATAAAATAAAAGTTAAATTTAGGTAACTTGTGTTGTGTTCAGAGCCAATTTTTTAAGTTTCCTTAAATTGTGACTTGAAATTTCACAAAAACATAAAAAAAAAAATTATTACACTTGATTGTTGCATCCGGTCATTTTGGTTTATTTTTTGTTTTTTTTTTTTACGTCCAGTTAAACAACGCCCAGTTACCGAAAAACTAAACTGTATTTTTTTTAAAAATAATACAGTTAGTGTTTCAGGCAGATTTTAGAATACCGTGAAATTCAAATGTTTTAAAATTGGCATGCTGCGTGATTCCATTATTTTTGCCGTGAAAACACACTAGCCCTACCTATGACCAAAGAAGCTTTTTGTGTCATTGGTTCACCCATACAAATCTTCATTCAATTTTGGCAGCTGTTCATACAAAAATGGTACGGAAATATTCGAAAATCTGTAACTTTTTAAGGAATTTTTCGATTGATTTGGTTCTTCTTCTTTATTTTTTTGTGAATAGTCCTCATCAATGACTATGCAGCAAAAAATAGGACACGGATTTTGGTTTTTGGCGACATTTCAGTAATTAATGGTCCGATTTTCAATGTTAAAAAATGAAACATTCGTAAAATTTAGATCTTTTCGAAAACAATATTTAGAATTTGCTTTAATTCAGACTAACATTTCAAAAGGGCGTAATATTGAATGTTTGGCCTTTTTGAAATGTTAGTCTTGATGCAAGAAAATTCAAAATATTGTTTTCGAAAAGATCGAAATTTTACGAATGTTTCATTTTTACAAATTGAATAGTTAACCACAGTTAACAGTGTCTGTGAGCTTGTCTGTGAGTTAAATATCACTTTAGTTAATTAGTTTATTATCACTTAGAAACATAAGATTACAATGTATTTCAAACACTTATCTCGTTAAAAAAAATATCTTAATAATAATTGGAACGTATTAACGAAAAACTCAAATTATTCAGAAGATAAATAATAGTTTTTATAAAAAAAATAGTTTTGATACAATTTTTAAAGTTATTTTTTTTTTTCGGTTCACATTTATTGAAAATAAAGATCGTTTCCAAAGTTACTAAATGTTTCGAAAAATAAGCAGTTTCTTAATTTTTTTAACTTTATTTTTTTTTAAGGATTAAAATTAATGAAAATAATTTTTTTTATGCATGTTTCAATTGTGAAATTGACTCAGGAACACGAATATGATACAATTCTCACCGGAAGGTGGGATCTAGGGGCCCCAAGCAAAAATATACAACCAAAAAAAATAACTAAAAGAAAAAGTATCTTTTTTTTTGCGTTTAACTGCCTTAACCAGTCTTAACCAAAGCGTTCTTAGTCTCAGATGGTAGTCCCAAATGTCCCCTAAAGGCTCCAGGTCGAATCGAGTTGATATCTGGATGGAACACTTTTTTATTTGAGTTTGAAAATTGTGCTAGTTTTTCACTATAATGCCAATAACTCCCTTCAGAATTAATCAATTGGGATGCTTCACCCCGCATTTTGTTGCATTTTTGAAGCCCTTTCAGATGAATTTTGAAATTTAATTGAAGTTTGCTTAAGTTACAGCCTCTTTAATATTTTTTAGGTTGTTGAACCATAAAACTTTGTGTCCCGATTTGCCCCACTTCCCGTTGACCTAGAGTGCTCATATTTTGGCCAGATGCTAGTTTTATATGTACAAACAACCCCTGAAAATTACTGGCAGATTGGTGGGGTCGATGCGAGATGGGTTTTACTTTGCTCGTGGACTCGCTCTTAAGGGGTTAATGCCGAGATATAGCAATTTGAAGTTAGTAGTTTCAAAAAACGGGTGCCACGATATCTCAACACTGGCTTGACCAAATCGGCTCAAAATTTAGGTGAAGACTCGTTAAACCGATTCCGTGTGCATGACGAAGCCCGATTTAAAAAAAGTATATTTTAAAAAAAAGATTAAAAATATTTTTGTGTTTTTCATATTAAAATCAAGTTAGTTTTTGAATTTGGTATTTTTTTAAAAAGCAAAATTTAAAATTGGACTTCGTCATGCGACGGGATACGTCTTGAGAGTCTTCACCTAAAATTTCGGCCATTTTGGTCATCTTTTGAGTGGATTTACAAATATTCATCAATATATTTTTTTTTTGATTTTGTACATGTATGTAACCCTTTAATAAAAATTATTCATTTTCACTTTTTCAACGGACCAATTTCCGTGCAAAGAATCGTCTGAAATGCTTCATTTGCAGCCAACTTTAGCTCTTTCTCTACCTCCTCCTCCGAATCGACGCTCGTATCGATAAATTTGTAAACCATGTGGTAGCTCAACATTAGAAACAGCAGCACAATCAGTATCGCTCCGTGAGTGACTTTGTAAGCAAAAACTTGCTGGTCACCTTCGGGTACTGATTCATGGTTACTTTCGCCTTTCTTCGGCCTGTGGCTCACTAGACACGCTTTCAACCGATCCAACGTCGTCCAAAAGTGTCGATTGTGGTCACGGCTGCATCCTCTGTCATTTTCTCTTCCCTCGCGAGACCGAAACAGCATCTGAGTCCCCTGCGGAACCAGCGGAGACAAATCTTCCAGCGTAAAGCTTCCGCTATCAACCACCGTCAACCGGAAGCGTTCGTTCCCGTCAACTTCACATTTCGTAATAAAGGTCCTCTGAAAGCAGCCCGGTTTCATCTCCAGCGTCCCAAACTGCCAAATCATAACGTCGTAAAATAACCGTCCCGCAACGTGTCCAACCCGCAGCTGCAGATCGTACTGGTCTTGGCCGTAGATCCTGTAATCCAGCGTCAAAGACAAGCAACCGGCTCCGGTGGGTTCGTGGAACAAGCTGAACAAATGACCCGACGGGGTCATTATTGGGCTAGGCGATATGGGATAAGCTTGGTTGATTTTGATTTCTTTCTGCGAACAGTTTGCTGCGGTGCCCTCCACCAACCGGCAGTCACTGAGCTGGCAGGGTTGATAGTCACGTTGAACCGCAGCGGCGGCCACGAGGGAAACCGAAAGCGCAAGTAAGAGTACCGTCCGACTCCGCATGGTTCCGAGAACTGGCTGGTTATTACGGAATAAAATGCAAAAAAATAACAATGATATTTTTACGTAAAAAAAAAAACATTTCCAAGTTTCGAAATTAAAGCCCGTTGGGAATTTATTGAATAGTTCTTCGGGGAACAATTTGGTCGAAGGAAGTCACGATATTTTTGAAAGGTCAATCGAATGAAATCAAAAGTTACGTCGACCTCCCTTGAGAATATCAAAATAAAATCTGAGACAGTAAAAAAAAACGCTTTTAGATTTCCACAAAATTGAGAGTAATTTCAGCCGAGCTACCGTGGCCGAGAGGTTATGGGTTTCGCCTTGTAAGCGGAAAGTGATGGGTTCGATTCCTGTCTGGCTCGGAAAGTCAGATTCCCTTCAAAGAGTAAATCTGCTCACTGGGAATACTGACCGGTAGGGGATGGGTTTCGACTAGCGGCGTGCTGGATTTGCAATCCAGAGGTCGTGAGTTCGATTCTCGGACCGGGATGATGAAGGATGAAGGAACTTTCTTGAACCCTCCTTTTAATTGCATAAATGAAAAAAATCAAGGTCAAACCAAATTTGTAAACTGAAATTATTGAATTATGGATATTTCGATTTTTAAATAATTATTTTTTCAAGCGCAATCTTTAAGATCATCTTTATTAAATTTGTATTGCCGTGCTGTTCATTGCACCCTTCGTTGCAGTTGGAACAAAACAAAACATTGAACGACGGAGCAGGATAACTTCGAAAGAGAGCAATTCTCTACCAAAACCGGAAATGGATTTTATTTGTATTTTTTGATTTGGCTCAAACTTTGTGGGGGCCTTCCCTATGATCAAATAAGCTATTTTGTGTCATTGGTTCACCCATACAAGTCTCCATACAATTTTGGCAGCTGTCCATACAAAAATGGTACTTACATATTCAAACAGCTGTAACTTTTGAGTGAATTTTCTGATCAATTTGGTGTCTTGGGCAAAGTTGTAGGTATTGTTGAGGACTATTGAGAAAAAAATAGGTACACAGAAAAAAAAATTGCAGATTTTTTAATCAACTTTTTTTTTCACAAAAACTCAATTTCCCAAAATACGTATTTTTTGTTTTTCGAGATTTTTTGATATGTTTTATGGGACAAAAACCCGCAACTTTTGAGCCATAAGGAAACATGGTCAAAAAATTCTACAGTTGAGTTATGAATTTTTTGAAAAAATTTATGCAAAAACAAACTTGACATAATTTTTTAATGTAAAATTGAATTATCAATCGAAAAGTACATTACGGATTTTTTGATAAAAGGCTCTGTTTTCAAGATATAGCCACCGAAAGTTTGATTTTAGCGAAATATTTGCAGTTTTTCGATTTTTAAAAATAGTTCAGAAAATTTGCTATGAAATTGTCTAAGAGACATTGAAGATTGGACCTCGGGTTGCTGAGATAGAGCCGCTTTAAGAAAAAGAAACACGAAAATTGAAGTTTTCTAAGTCTCACCTAAACAACCCATCATTTTCTAATGTCGATATCTCAGCAACTAATGGTCCGATTTTCAATGTTAATACATGAAACATTCGTGAAATTTTCCGATCCTTTCGAAAAAAATATTTTGATAATTTTTAAATCAAGACTAGCATTTTTAATGGGCGTAATATTCAATATTTGACCCTTTTAAAATGTTATTATTGATTTAAAAAATTTCAAAATATTTTTTTCGAAAGGATCGGAAAATTTCA
This sequence comes from Culex pipiens pallens, assembly GCF_016801865.2. Classification (NCBI taxonomy): domain Eukaryota; kingdom Metazoa; phylum Arthropoda; class Insecta; order Diptera; family Culicidae; genus Culex; species Culex pipiens. Next base: position 14,423,365 of record NC_068939.1, read on the forward strand.
CGAATGTTTCATGCATTAACATTAAAAATCGGACCATTAGTTGCTGAGCTATCGAAATTAGAAAATGATGGGTTGTTTAAGTGAGACTTAGAAAACTTCAATTTTCGTGTTTCTTTTTCTTAAAGCGGCTCTATCTCAGCAACCCGAGGTCCAATCTTCAATGTCTCTTAGACAATTTTATAGCAAATTTTCTGAACTTAAAAAAAAATATTTTTAGAAATGGTCACTCATGGTCACTATTTTAAAAAATCGAAAAACTGCAAATATTTCGCTAAAATCAAACTTTCGGTGGCTATATCTTGAAAACAGAGCCCTTTATCAAAAAATCTGTTAAGTACTTTTCGATTGGAAATTCAATTTTACATTAAAAAATTACGTCAAATTTGTTTTTGCATAAAATTTCGATTTTTTCCAAAAATCACTATTTTTTCAAAAATTCATAACTCGGCAGCAGATTTTTTGACCATGTTTCTCTATGGCTCAAAAGTTGCGGGTTTTTGTCCCCTAAAACATATAAAAAAAATCTCGAAAATCAAAAAATATGTATTTTGGGAAATTGAGTTTTTGTGAAAAAAAGTTGATTAAAAAATCTGCAATTTTTTTTTCCGTGTACCTATTTTTTCTCAATAGTCCTCAACAATACCTACAACTTTGCCCAAGACACCAAATTGATCAGAAAATTCACTCAAAAGTTACAGCTGTTTGAATATGTACGTACCATTTTTGTATGGACAGCTGCCAAAATTGTATGGAGACTTGTATGGGTGAACCAATGACACAAAATAGCTTATTTGGTCATAGGAAAGGCCCCCACAAAGTTTGAGCCAAGTCAAAAAATACAAAAAATAAAAATGGTCGAAATCGGCCGATTTCGTAGAGAATTGCTCAAGATTCTTTGATTCAGATGATTTTTAAAGAGGGCAAAAAAAAACAAACATAACTTTTGTTTTTAGTTATCCCTAAGGCTACCAACTCTTGCTGAGCAAAAATTCGTACACTTTACTAATATGATACCATGGTACAACAAAAACTGTCAAGGAATTATTTAGATAAATTTTGAATTTGGAATTAGAAATACAAAACTGTATCGTTTTTGCAGCCTTAGGGAACACCGAATTAGTGGGACACAAACTAATTGGAGAACCATGATCCGCATAAATTCTGGTGAGTTCAGAGAAAAGCCAATGTTCTCAGCAAATTTTATTATTTCTAGATTAAATTTTCAAAACAACCTATCCCTCATGGGTTTCCTATGCAGATAGGGCCTTTTGAAAATTTAATCGAGATTTATGGTTTATTCGAAATTACACAAATTTAAGGCTCGTTCATAGTGCCATTTCTTACAATTTCTTGCTCTCTTGCTTGACCATGTTCGTGCCTCGGTTCATTCAAATTTATGGACTTTTGGAACAGATAATCACAAAGTATTAGAATCAGCTGAAGGGCTAGTAATACCCCCAAAACTATTTTGTACGCTACCATATTTGAAGTAACTCCCATTTTATCCGGCATGCGAGTGCTGTTCCCTTGCTCAACCTTTTGCAACGAACAATTTTTCGCGCGTTCCAGCATTTTCCAGTAGTGTCCTTCGTAGGAATCTCCCCGGTCTCGAACACACGCGTCCGACTTCGAATAATTTGAAGCTGATTGCAGCCGAAAGTACATTTGCGATTTTCCCAATGCTGGATCCCGAAAGGCCACATCTTCAAGCAAAAAGTTCTCCCGATCCAGCAGCGTCAAACGGAGTCGTTCAGTCATGACACAGGATGATGATTGGTCGACACGCCGGAAGCATCCGGACCCCGGAAGCGATTCGAAATTCACCGACAGCACTTCAAAGTAATAAATCGCTGCCGTGTGGGAAATTGTTAGCGTTAGATGGAATCCATCGCTGAGTTGTTGCTTTTTGATAGACACGGTAATGTACACGCAATTGGTTCCGTTGGGATCGTAGAAGTAATCGAACAGATGGGGCCACGCCCTTCTGGATGGCAGCGGCTTTGTTCGAGGTGTTACCGGTAAGCAGGGAAGGATGGCGATGTCCGAAGCGAGTGAACAGTTGAGGGGCGAATTAAGGCTGCAATCACTTAGGTGACAAACTGGTTGAAGATTTACGAGGGCGTAGATGTTGAACAACACCAGCAATGATAACTTGTGCGATTGCATGGTTTAGGGCGTCGACTGTGACCAATTTAGTAATCATTTCCTTATTTATGGTTTTCATTAGGAACGCTACAACGCCACAGGTTAATTGGAAAACATAAAATGTATAAACGTCCTAGTCAATACCGTAGAAATGTTGAATTTTGTAACATCATTAATCTTTCTACTTAACATAATGTGAAACAGTACGCAGTCAAGTCATCAAGTTTATTTTTGCAGTTCCGTTTTGAAACAACTCACTTTTTTTGTCCTTTACAAGAACGCATTTTAAATGGCGCCTTGAAAACATACGACCAGCAAACATCATTCCAGTAATCACAGTCAACAACTTGGTCAACACATTTGGTTTACACAATTGACTATACGCATGAGGATGAGTAAACTTTGCTAGAATTTTAGGGCATGATTCCCTAGATGCAATAGAGAATTTGCAGCAAAGCTAAAAGACACATGTTGCCACCTTTTAACAAATAGCGTAAACCTATGATTTTTTGAAAAAATGTGTTTGGATGAGAAAAATTATTTCCAACAATTTGATGTATAACTTTCCAATATTTGTTTGATTTTTCTATGAGAAAACTGTAAATTTATAAAAAGATAGTAATTTGGACTATTTGGCAAGAAAGTCTGTCAAAAATCAATAAAAATTGTTGAATATACGTTAACACATCTGTTATCAACTAGATAACTGTTTATTTCATTGATATATACGGGGAAATTCATTTTTTCGTGTTCCAAAACATGTTTTTTAAAGAAAAAGGTCACACATTTTTGCGCGCCCAAAAAAAATTTTTTCTCGTCTTTTTCAACCAGTTTCATTAAGATTGATGCAGGGAATCATGAGAAATAAGCGATTTTGTTCTTCAATTCAGCAGAAAGGAATACGATTTTTGACAAGTAACCTCATTTTGGCGCCACCTACCTTTCTTTCTTTCTTACTTTCTTACTTTCTTACTTTCTTACTTTCTTACTTTCTTACTTTCTTACTTTCTTACTTTCTTACTTTCTTACTTTCTTACTTTCTTACTTTCTTACTTTCTTACTTTCTTACTTTCTTACTTTCTTACTTTCTTACTTTCTTACTTTCTTACTTTCTTACTTTCTTACTTTCTTACTTTCTTACTTTCTTACTTTCTTACTTTCTTACTTTCTTACTTTCTTACTTTCTTACTTTCTTACTTTCTTACTTTCTTACTTTCTTACTTTCTTACTTTCTTACTTTCTTACTTTCTTACTTTCTTACTTTCTTACTTTCTTACTTTCTTACTTTCTTTCTTTCTTACTTTCTTACTTTCTTACTTTCTTACGTTCTTACTTTCTTACTTTATTACTTTATTGTTATATTATCGAACCCGTACCACAAATTCTAAAATTCTAAAATTCCAAAATTCTGAAATTCTAAAATTCTAAAATTCTAAAATTCTAAAATTCTAAAATTCTAAAATTCTAAAATTCTAAAATTCTAAAATTCTAAAATTCTAAAATTTATAAAAATTCTAAAAAACGAACGGAATCGACGTTACACCTTATAATGTGGCCCTTTTAAGCTTTGCGGTTACGTCAACGGATCCACAGGCAGGTATTGTTCTTTTTTGCGGCAAGACTGCGCCTCCCGGGTCTCCTAAATGTGAAGGTATGGCACTACATTCTTTAAAAAAATACAAATTCTAAAAACATGAAAAATTTTAAATTTTTTTAATTTAAAAATTCTACAATGCCTTAATTTTTATATTCTTGAATTTGAAAAATCCTTGAATTCATTCATTTTTGCCGCCGTCTTAGATTATTGAAAATCAGATAACTTTGGAGAAGTTTTGAAAGAGACCCTTGTTTTGGGAAAAATAAATATTTCGTGATTCGATTATCCGGATTGAAGTTTTTTTTTTTAATTTAATGTATTTGTTTTGAAACTCTAAATTTTTGAGTTTTATTTGTGATTTTTTTTATTTGTTTATTGATTTATTGATTGATTTTTTGATTGATTTATTAAATATCAGAAAAAATAAGGTGAAACGGGACGCCAGTTCTTGGACAGCTTCTGCTCAACTGAAATCAATTTCTCAACTCGACAGATTGCTTGCTTTCTTTATGTTTGTTGTCTGCAACATACCGAACATGTTTACATTACGGCGTTTTCGTTAAGGTGCTTCCAACATCTCGATTCGTGGTGTCAATATGGCGCTGGCTTCCCGTTTCACATTAGGATAAATCTTTTCGCGACCCTTTTCCTTAACTCAATTTGAGAAGAATCAAAAGAAGACAAAAAAATAATCATGAAATCGATTTCGTAAATAATTGCTCAAGGGAATGATGGAACGAGAAGAATCTCAAATCCTCATAACTTATTTCAAGATTGTTCAGGTCAACACCAAAAACGCGACCAAAAATTAAAATACACGAATAAGGCTCTTACCTACTTAATTTAAACGTTTGTGTACAGGACGCCGAATTGTTGAATCATTTTCTGGCGTGAAAAGAATTTTGCAGCCCATAACCAGTTATTAAAATGAAATTAATTATTTTTGTTTCAAATTTTCTTCGCCTGATTTGTAAGCACCTATGTCAAAATCCAAGATTGTTTATTTTTTACTCTTTGGTCTGACAGTCTTGGTCTGACAGTTTTGGTCTGACAGCTTTATCATGGATTTTGGTCTGGACAAGGCGAGGGATAGGACACAGCACCCGCTTGTAATTGCTCAGACGGACTTTCTTTCGCTCTATTCCGCCCATTCAAAACTACCCGTCGTACGTATTTATTTATCTTATATATTTTTTTTATTTTTATTTGCTTGTTATATTAAACGCTATCAATTACTGAAACTAACCGATAATATTAAAGTTAGCGCAAAAGACTTGTTCAGTTTTTTTTGTTGTTGTTGTTTATCCACTTCTTTCTCTTCACTTTCACTGCAGTTCGCGTGTTCACAAACTACTCTCGCGCACTTTCTCGCTCTGTGTTTACAGTTAATAAATATAGGACTTTTGTTTTTTTTTCTGATTTAATCGCATCTGGGTCACCTCTTTCTAATTTTCGCATCTGCTTTCGTCTAACCTTGTTGCACTTTTTTTGTTGAGTGTGTGTTGCTGTTTTAAATTTAATATATGAAAAAGCTATCTACGATTTTACCGACTCGGTTGTCACTGCGGGTTCTCGAGCGGGTATGTGCACTCGAATTTTAGGTTGTGTTTTGTAAAATAAAGCAAAAACGTATAGTTTTTTTGTTAAATTTGATTTTTTTTTTGTTTAGATTATTTCGCTCCTTTTAGCATTCGCGCAGTACGAGTATTTGATCTCTTTTTTCCCAGTTTTCTTTTTTTATTTGCTTGTTTTCTCCGAGTATGTTGTCGATCTCTATTCAAAGGTATTAAAGGTAGTTTAAGGTAGGGTAAGACTGTTTGCTGCTATAAATGTGGGTGATTTAGTTGGTTACAACTATTTAGCTTTTTAATAGGTTGAAAAATAAGGTAAAATTAAATGATTTTTTAAATTTTATTTCCAATAGGCTACTAGAATTGAATAGTATCATGTTTGATTCTCAGGATTAAGTTTACTTTTCTTACAGAAGCTGATAACAATTTACCCCGTTTTTTTTTATTTTTTCTTCGTTCGCAAGGAGCGGACGACTTCTCGCAAAAAACATGAACTTTTTATGACGATGGAGTTTGGTGTAATATTTATAAATGTTTATAGCGTATATCTCGTGATTTTTTTCTTCTTTATGTACATCGAAGCGAAACATTAAATTGCGCAGTAAATGGAACAGGTAATAACTTGAGTAAACTCAACAAGCTCAGCTGGTCCACCCTTGTTTGGCTGATTCGCTAGTAGCGTGCACTTAACCGTTAAACTGAAATGCATTGAAACTCTCTGTCAGTTCGTGTGGAATTTTGGTCGAACAAATTTTAAACTTTGTTGGTAGTTTTTTTTAATTTAGAAGAAAATTGCTTGGCTCTAACCTAGAATTTGTTGATGCGTTGTGATTAGTTTGACTTTAGCGTGCACTTTTTTTTTCTATTAATCGAGAAAATTTAAAAAATGTATTTTTATGTGATTTAACTATTACGTCGACCTATTGTTGTTTGCATTGTTTTCATTCTTTTTAGTTTCCCGTTTTTTTACGGTTCTCCCTTCCGTGTTTACCCCCAAATATTTGCTAACTCTTATACAAAAAAGAGATTAACTTACTTGCTACTCGATTAAAAATGTTTTTTTTTTTTATAAGAGAAGGTGTGGCTTTTCACAGAAAAGCCATCGCCTTATGCTCAAAGGTTGCGTATTTTTACATGAGTTTTATGTTTGTTTTGATAGTGATTTTACGTTATTATCTAGAAAAGAGTGAATTTTTATACAACATTTACACATCAAGCACATTTTTCTCTTTCGCCCCAAAAAGAGTAAATTTTTCGAACGAAATGTACCTTTTTTTCTCTTTTTATTCGTTGACGAGTTTTTCCCCTTTCAATTTTACTTTTTTTTTACAAACGACATAAAGAAACACTAATAGAAACTTTGTTTGTACTGTTTTGCCTTATAATTGTGTGTGTGTCTGCTTCCCCAATCAAATGGCCAATTTCACCCCGTCGTACTTACTTTCACGTGCGCCGCTTTTAAATCTTCATGAAGAAACGCTCCCGCAGCGGGTGATTGCGCTAGAGGATGCCGTTGGTAAAGTACTGGTAGCTGTCGTACAGCTTCGTCGAGAACGAGTTCAGCGAGTCCTGCACCAGCTGTTCGACCTTCCGCTCGAGCTCCTGCTCGGTGAGGTTCATGTGGAACCGGTTGCGCAGGTTGCGCACCGTGCCCGAGCAGCCGTTCCGGAAACACGGCAGCTGGGAACCTTGAGGGATGAATGAGATATTTAGTAACAGTTTGAAAACAGATTGATCAAGCAAAAACACTCACTGCTTCGCATAATCTCCACGATGTTGATGATGCGGTCCATGTGTTTCCGGGCCGCCTTGAGGCCCTCCAGCAGCAGATGCTTGAACTCGGGCCACAGCTCCGACGAGGGGCCGCCCATCACGTCCACAAACTCCGGCGTCAGCTTGAACGGGGACTGCTCGAAACCTGCACAAAAAAATCAGAATTTTAGACTTCTTCTGCAAGATGTTCAGGACGGGGGATCTTACCTAAATTCTTGGGAGATATGCTCAGGATGAATCCAAAGTCGATGTGAATCAGATGGCCATCCGCGTGCAGCAGAATGTTGCCGTTGTGACTGTTGAAGAGAACATTGCCAATTAATTTAAGACATCTCTAGAAAAACACCTCGCGATCCTCACCGATCCTTAACCTGCAGCAGGTACGAGATCAGACAGTACGCCGCGCACGACTGCATAAAGTTGCGCTGCGCCCGCTTGAACTCGTCCGTGTCGACGCCGCCGTACTCGTCCACAAAGTAGTCGCGCAGGCTCTTGTTCGAATTCTTCTTGATCTGGTGCAGCGACACCGTGTTCAGGATGGGCTCGATCAGGCCCGAGTCGTTCGACAGGCACACGATCTTGTACGGCTGCACCGACAGATCGACGTCCTCCTCCTGCCAGATCAGCTTGAACATCTGCGAAAGAGAAAGCAAAGGTGATGAGTTGATGATCATTAACGGGGGGATTGATCGAAGTAACTGACCTCCAACAGCTGCGTCGCCATCAGCTCCTGCCGCAGATCGTCGCCGCACTTGACGATCGCCGAAAGAAGCCGCCAGCTCTGCAAGTGTCCGTACGGGGAGCTCTCCCGGATTTGCTTCTCCTTTTCGTGCCATGGTTCCTGAAAACAGAAAGAGTTGATCGTCACCATCTTGCAACACACACAGTTGGGAGTCCAAGGTTGTTAATCGATAAAATTACTAAAATTTTCGCAAAATACCGTATTTTTTCGAAAGTACTCAAATTTTTATAATTTGCAATATGGGTATCAAACGATGCGAAATTTTTTATGCTTTTTCACTTTTTTATAGTTTTTTTTAAATACTAAAAATTTTCACAAAATTCCGTATTTTTTCCGAAAATACTAAGTTTTTCTAAGTATGCAATATGGTTATCAAATGAAGCAAATTGTTGTTTGCTTTTTCACTTTACTTGAGTTAGTTGGAAAATACTAAAATAATTCACAAAATACCGTATTTTTTCGAAGATACTCAAATTTTCAAAATTTGCAATATGGGTATCAAACGAAGCGAAATTATGTATGCTTTTTCACATTATAATTTTTTTTGAAATACTAAAATTTTCAAAATCAAAGCGAAATTAAAGTTTTTTTAAGAGTACTAAAATTTTCGTTCAATACCGTATTTTTCGAAAATATTCAAATTTTCAAAATTTGCAATATGGGTATCAGACGAAGCGAAATTTTGTATGCATTTCAATTATTACAGTTTTTTTTGAATATTTTTAAATTTTCGCAAAATACCGTATTTTTCGAAAATTACAAAATTTTCGAAATTTGTAATATGGGTATCAAACGAAGCGAAATTATGTATGCTTTTTACTTTATTAAAGTTTTTGTTATTTAGAAAATACAAAATTTTTGCAAATACTTTATTTTCGAAAATACTCAAATTTTCAAAATTTGCAATAAATGTATCAAACGAAGCGAAATTTTTGCATACATTTCACTTTATTAATGTATTTTTTTTGGAAAAAAAAACTTAAAATTTTGGCAAAATACTGTTTTTTTCGAAAATACTAAAATTTTTAAAATTTGTAATATGGGTATCAAACGATGTGAATTTTTGTAAGCATTTTACTTTATTAGAGTTTTTTTATAGAATATACTAAAATTTTCACAAAATAACGTATTTTTTTTTGAAAATACTCAAATTAAAATTAAAAAAGTTAAAATGCATTCAAAATTTCGCTTACTTTGCGAATTTTGAAAACATGAGTATTTTTGAAAAATACGGTATTTTGTGAATATTTTGGTATTTCATAAAAAAGAACTCTAAAAAAGTCAAAATGCATTCCAAATTTTACTTCGTGGGGTATCAAATATTGCAAATCAATAAAAAATAGTACTTTCGAAAAAAATATGGCATTTTGTGAAAATTTTACTATTACAAAAAAACATTAATAAGGCGAAAAAGCATTCAAAATCTCGCTTCGTTAGATGCCCATATTGCAAATTTAGAAAATTTGAGTACTTCCGAAAAATCGGCATTTTGTGAACAACTTTGAGTATTTATACTTTGAAATTTACTACATTTTCAAACAATATATTCTTAGTGAAAGCATTGAAAATTTTACATGAGATGGTTGAATTAAATCGATTTTAGAAAGAAAGAGTTATCGAAATAACGATAACGATAACCATTTTCGTTATCGTTTTCGAGCCTCAATAATTTTATCGTTAACAACCTTGGTTGGGACTTTGGCAAACTAACCTTCAGTACGGCAGCCGACGGATCCTCCGGATCGAAGCTGAACGGTTTGGTGCTTTCCGCGTTCAGGTTGGCACAGTGTCGGTTTCGGACGTCGCCGATGTTGAACAGGGCGGGGGCACCTGGAAGGGACAAAAACAAGTTAATCATCCGAACCACTCGGAAGAAGTATCACAAGCTTACCTTGTTCCCGCGAGTCGTACGAGTCGACGGAGAACTGCGAGATGGCGTCCCGCTCGGACGCAAGACTCCGGTGCAGGTTGAGGTACTGCGCGGTGATTTCGTCGTCCTCCTGGGACCACACGTCGTCCTCGGTGAAGCCGTAGTCGTAGCCGATGCTGTAGCTGGAGCCACTGGTTGCGGCCGGCGAGGCCAACGGTTGGGGCTGCTGGGTTACGGGGGCGGCGGCGGCGGCGCTGTCCAGATGTTCCTCACTTTTCGTGTGCCGCAGCGTCGGCATCATGCGGGGAATGACGGGCGAGGTGTAGATGTCGTTCACTTCGACCACCTCGACGTAGATGATGTACGGGGTTTTGTCCTTCGAGTTGAGGACGGCAGTCTTTTCCTCCGTGATCCGGACCACGTGGTGTGGCGTTTCGGCGTTCAGCGGTAGCCAAACGCGCGCTGGAAGATTCTTGTTGATCAGATTGAGGAGTATCCGCAGCCGGGACGTCTTCTCCATTTTGGTCTGCAGCACGGACAACATCCGGCCGATGTCGATGAGGGACTTCATGAACTCCTTCTGGGGGACCAGTTTGGGGGCGCCACACGAGCAGACCGTCTGCTGGCCGAGCAGATCGTTGACGGTTCCGCGGACGGACTCGAAGCAGACGCACCCGTTGTCGAAGGCACGGCCACTGCTCAGATCTCCGAGGCAGAGTGGCCGAGGCGGCGTCGGGTACAGCATCGGATTGGCGGTCAGCGATCCCATGAGGCCGGTGGCATCGGATTGAGACCGGTGGTGGGTCTTTTTTACCGTATCCAAAGCAGATCCCAACGTCTTCAGGTGTTGACGTCGTTCCCGCTTCGGGTAGAGTTCCTTCAGCAGAGACAAGTGCTTCCGGATTGAGTTCCCACTACTGCTCATGTCATTGTTGAAGTTGTAGGCCTCCAGCAGCCACACGCACCTCAGTGAAAAGTCTACCGATCTCCGACACCGATACACCAGGTACGGATCCAGCACCTCGGACAGTTCTTCAATCTGCATATACATGATGATCATCTGCGGAATGTACAGATCCACGTCGGCGTCGGGAAAACTAAAGATCTTGTTCCCGATGAAACTCAGCACACCCGGCTCCTTCGAATAGAACAGGTAATGGACGGCGAAATGGATGTTGAAAACGGGCGACTCAAAGAACCTCAACAGGCCACTCTGACCCCGCTCGGCCTTAATCTGCGGTTCGATTATCTCCTTCGGACTTACACTCGCCGGCACGGCCACACCCGGAACCTTCAGCGAACTCGTGGACGATGATTTTGAAAGACTTTTATGTTCCGGTTCCGGAGATGGCACCACCGCCGGCACCACCACTTCCGGTGGCGTACTCGCCGAACTCGACGCTGGCACCGCCGCAGCCTCTTTACTCTTCATCCTCGACCTTAGCACGCCAAACTCGCGCTTCTTGGAAATCTCCGTCGGAGACTTGACCTTCTCCTCCTCCTTCTCCTTATTCTTGGCGCTCTTCTTCTCGTGATTATCGATGATGCTCTGCGCCGTCCGGAAGATGGCGTTCTTGGTGGCACCGAAAAAGTTCCGGAAAATTATCTCGTTCTTCTGGTCACTCTTTTGGCTCGTCGTCGTCGCACTCGCCGACGTCGTACTTGGCACAGAATTACTCGCAACGGGCGTCGTCGCGTCCTCCTCCTCTCCTTCGTCTTCTTCAACGGCAGCCGCCGTTGGCTGCGGTTCCTCCTCGGGGTCATCCTCGTACTCGATCGGCACGCAAATCTTCTCCAGCATGATGGCGGCCTTGTTCATGTTATGCTCGCGATAGCGAACCTTGTCGCTAACGATTGGCGGAGTCACCGAGCTGGCAGAGGAGCTGGCCTTGTCCTTGCAGTCTGCCGTCGTCGTCGGAGCCAGCGTCAACGGGTAGAAGCACAGGTCCGCCTGAAGCATGCGGTATTCCTCGTCCATCGAGGTCGTCTCGAGGATCTCGATGCACTCCTCTTCGGAGGGGTCAATTTCGCCCGAGTCGAGGCTTTCCCGCGAGCGACGGATCCGGTTCAGCGAGTTGTGGTCGGGTTCCGAACCGCAAATGATACCTGTTATTAGAGGGGAGTTGTTAGAAGTGGACAAAGCAATACAAAAAACAAAACGTTGGAACTCATCAAGCATTTATTCCACAATTAGATCGCATAGACTCCCCTCAGCGCAAACACACTGATCCCCAGAACAACCCCGAACCCAATGGTCCCCGCAAGCAGCCGCTGAAGAAACAGCGTCTTTGCCTGCACCAGATGATCCAAATCGTTCTCGCAAGCCCCAATCCCATCGACCAACGCAAGTATCTTCTCACAGTCACAACCCTTCCCTAATTCCTCCCCCTCCCCATCAACCTCCCCCATCCGGAACAGAACCCACGACCCGCGCGGCACATCCATCGACAAGTCCTCCAGAAACAGCCAGTCCCGGTCGATCGTCGTCAGCTGGGCACTGTTCTGAAAGCCACAGTCCTGCGAGTCGCCAGCACTCCTGGGACCGTACCCGGTGCAGAGGACCGCGTTCGCCTTCCGGTCGTACACGATCCGGAACAGAACCCGGCCCGAGCAGTGGGCGGCCAGGTCGAACGTGCTGTCGCTGAGCGCTAGCTGGAACGGGGCGCACTGGTCCTGGTGATGGTGCTGGAACAAGCTGAACAGATGCATCGGCTGGCCCGGGATGACCGGCAGGGGTTTCATCGGTTGCAGCAGGTAGCGAGTGGACGCTTCGGTGAGCTTGAAGCTGGTACAGTTGGTTGAAGCGCTGACGGAGGAGGTCCAGCGGAGCACGAGCAGCAGCAGGATTCGGGTCTTCCAGAAGGTGGTCATGTTGGGTAGGATGATTTAGCGCAAATGATAGATGAGAAGTTCGTTTTTGGCCTATGAGGAAAGGCACAACATTTCGAAATGTATAATCACCGACGGTTGGTAATTTGATTAATTTCCCAAGCGACACCTACGATGATTATCCGACGCAATTGCACCCGAATCAGGGAAGCCAATTACTCTGACAACGGTAACAGGAATGGAATACTGTTACAGAGAGCGAGTTGTGGCGCTATAACCACGGCAAATAGTGTCCAGGGCATTTGTGGAAATACAGTGTCCCATCCCAGAGGGTCCCGGGGTACCAAACCTTCTTAGCATGGTGCTCCCAACGAATAAATCAAATCTCGGTTTTTCGTAAGATGCCAATTTTTATTTGCAACTGACAATGGCTTTACAAGGGTGGTTCAAATTCGGGCTTACTCGGGGCTACCCCCTGAAATCTGAAAGATTGAACCTTCACTAGGCTAAATTCTAAATTTTAGCTCAGTCTGACCACGGGAACCCCACCCTCTAATCGATTGCAGTTTGTATGTGGGAAAAATCGTCAAAATGTATGGAGAAAATCAACTGTTTTAGTTTTTTACCTGTGGAAGGCGCAATAACTATCCAATTCTTAGAACTAAGAACTTTCCCGAAGACACCATATTTTTTATTTTTATTTTTGCTTTCATCAAAAAAAAAAAAAAAAAAATTGTGTTTGGACCACTTTACACACGCAGAAAAATAAGGCATATTTGAATCAACAAAACGTTTTGTTGATTTGAAAATCAAGATTTTTGTTGAATCAACGATAAACGTCAAAGCAGCTTTTTCAAAACAACAAAAGACTTTTGTGGAATTGAGAAAATCAAGGTTTGTTTCAACGCATTTTTTTCGTTGATTATATTCAACAAAAAATTTGTTGATTCAAACCTCGTACAGGCTGATTCTACAAAACATTTTTCTGCGTGTACTTTTTTTTTTAAAATAAAGTGCAACGTATTTTTGTTATGAGAATTTTAAGTCACTATTTTTATACTGCGAAATATTCTTCTCTATTCAATCAAAATGCTGTCAAAATTTTCATATCAAATCTAACATTTAAAAAGGGCTAACATGTTTTTTGACATTTTGACATTAAGGCTTGATATGAAAATTTTGAAAACATTTTTTTTTTTAAAGCAGAAAATTTCAGTCTAAATTACTGAAATAGAAAATCTTACCAACAGGTGCCAAGATATCATCAGTTGAAAAATGAGGGACGATTAAACGACACTGAGAAAAAAAAAACACTTTATACTTTTAAAAACTTAAAGTTGTCTGGTCAACAATTTAAAAAAAACCTGATTAATTTTTTTTATTGAAATAATTTAACACTTTCCGAAAATTTTAGCCAAAAATTTCCTGTAACTTGATAACAATGCTTTTTATGAAAAAATGTGTTAACCCTCTACCGCCCAAATTTTTTTCGATTTTTTTTATTTTTCCCGTGTTCAGGAGGTCATTTTGAGCAACTTTTGTTCTACGAAAATTGTTCTTCTTTTGTTTTATTTTTTTCTAGTTTTTTAGTTTATGTTTGTTTTTGATAGTATTTGGCCTATTCTACCACCTCCTATCATTACATTTTGCCTTTTTATTTTTTTTTCATATTTTACAGTCACTTTTTCAATAATGTTTTGCTTTTTTCACATATTTTACTATTGAATGGCACCATTATGATTTAAATTGTAAAAAAATGCGTAGAGGCATAGTCTGGGACACTACAAAAATTACTACATACTTTCTTTGCTTAAAATATAGGAAATGTTAGTAAAAAATACAGCCAAAGTTGACCCCAAAAAATACTTTTTTAAAAACATTGACAAAGTACATCAAATAAGTAAAACTTAAGAAATTTTCTAAAATTTTAAGAGTTCTTCTTTCCAGTACTTTTTAAAGGTTAAAAATTGATTTACGGCGATTTTATTAATCGCAAATATTGTCGTTTTTCAGGAATCGGTTTTAGATGCAAAATTGGTGCAAATCGAAAATGACTTAATCCTCTAAAACCTAACCCCGCCTTTAGACGGGTTTCGATTTTAGAGGATTAAGTCATTTTCGATTTGCACCAATTTTGCATCTAAAACCGGTTCCTGAAAAACGACAATATTTGCGATTATCATTATTCAAAAGTGTATATCTCGGGTACCATATTTTGCACCATCCTAAGTTGTAAAGCATACGTATTTTGGGAAAACAACTTTTAGTAATAAAATGTCAAGCAAGTAAATTTGTACTTTTTACGTGTTTTTCTGAAAACTCCAAATCCTAACTTACCACTTTGCCGAAGACAACAAATTGATCAGAAATTACTTTCTCAAAAAACAGATTTTCGAATATTTACATGCCAATTTGTATGACCATTCCGCAATATTGTAAGGAGCCTTGTATGTTAAAATTTATTATGCTAAATTACATAGGGAATTCATCGACAAAGTTTTATCCGAATAATGCTAAATTACATAGGGATCGAAAGTTTTATCCAAATAAAAAAAAAACAAAATAAAATTCTTGAAGCAAATTGCGATTTTTTAGAGAATTACTGAAGATTCTGATAGTAGTTTTTATTTTAATTTTAATTGCTCCTTTGAAAATCTCAAATTTTAAATTAACGTCTTATAAAACACAATAATCAAAACAACGATCATGATGAAAGTACCAGCAATACCGTATGCAACAAACTCCCTGTCCCCCTGGGAATTCTTGTAATCGCACTCGTAAAACCGTTTGGTTTTCTCAAATGCCTCACAATTACACTCTCGTTTCACTTCCTCGATTTTTTTCTTTTCAACGAAATTCTGCCGGCCAACTCTTTCCCCCGTCTGGTTGAAATCCTCCACCTTGATACCGCTATCAAACACCGACAGTGCAATACGATTCTGTGTGCAAGCGTTGGTGTTGTTGCGATGAGGCAACAAGCACTTGATTTACTCTCGCAGAGAACTCCAAATCAGCTCAAAGATGAAGGTAAAAGAGCTACTGCTACCATCCTCGTTGCCTGCGCACTCGACGATTACCGACAGCTTCGTTTGGTTCTCCGAGATCACGGTTGATAGCTGCAGGCAGTCCGGATTCGCCACACTGTTGGACACGCTCAGTATCGATCCCTGGGAGTGCGATTGGGGTGATTGCTTTTGGTGGCGAAACAGGCGCGATCTTTCCAAAAGTTCAACGGGGCAGTTGGCCAGATTTGGGTCGGAACTAGGCATCGAACAGTCCGCCAGGACGCAGGCTGGTTCGAAGGACGTTGCAGCGAGGATTTTGAGCTGCAGCAGAATTAGGGGCAGCTGGGCAAGAAGGAGACTTGCACGTGTAGAATGCGCCATCGAATTCATTCTAATTGTAGAAATCTAGTTGTTGCGAGACTAGTTTTCACGTACCGCAAACAAATTATATTTCGATAGAAACTTCGAGGTTTCTTTATACCACATATAACATAATGTTACACAACTGTTCACCAGCAAAATTTATAAGTCACAACTGTTATCACAAAGATTGTAACGAAAATGGCTGCGACTCCGTATGCCATGTTCAGCTGTGCTACCACAAGTGGATCCCGTTTAGTATGAAGCTTCCAAACACACTCATCATATCGCTGAAGTATGCTTTCAAACGCTCGGCAATTGCATCGTGGGACCCAATTCTCCGATTCGTTCTGCGTCAAAAAGCTAGATCGTCCAATGAGCTCTCCATCGGGGTCAACATTTTCCACCACCAAGCCCGAATCGTTCGCCATAAGTCGTAGCCGATTCTCCGGAAAGCTGGTGCAACTGTCCGTTCGCTCGTAGTAAGGGCGTATGCACTGTATATGACCCGTTCTGTTGTCGTAAACCAGCTTAAAGTAGGTCGAGTAAAACATGGTAATACTTTTGCACATCAACGTCGCGGTTAGCTTAATCTCTGAGGTGCCCTTCGTGTTGACGGTTCCGATGTAGAATTTGACGCATGTCGAGTCGGCCGCACTGCTGGACAGGTCCAGAATAATTCCACGGGAGTTACCGTCGGACGTTTGTTCCTCCGATGGAGCCAATTCCCCTTTCAGCATGTGTTGGAGGGTGCAATTTTGATCGAACGGCTCTGATCTCGGGATCGAACAGTCTGTTAGTACGCACAGGGATTCAGCAAATTCAGCCACAGGGAAAAGTTGGGCGACCAGTAGGCAAAAAAGCAGCTGAAACTGAATCCCACTTGTGGTTGGCTTCATTGTTTTATTACTAGTGACCAGGAATTAGTCTTTATTCTATGAACATGGTAGATGATTAGGAAATAGATGTTTAGTTTATTGTGTGTAAACAGGAAACGATACTGTTTCCCTATAATACGGAAAGTAATTACAGCAATGGGTGTTGTAGTTGTATTATATAAACAAGAATGATTCCAAGAAACAACACTGCCTCATGAAAACTTGCAACATTAGATGATTTTTTAATTGTTTTGATGCTTATTTGTGAAAATAGTGTCTTATTTCAACATACCTACACTGTTTTCAAAAAATGTTTGTTTTGTTTGGTGACTATTTTTATAAAAGTGATCAAACTTTATGGAAACTATCTTGGAAAGGTCCCTTAAAGTCATTTCTTATCAACCTTCAACATTGTTTTAGACGAAATGGCTTGTTTTCTTAGGTGGCACATTGCATCCCAAAGCATAAGGCTACTACGATGAATTCATAAATTTGTATGTCTCTGTATGGTTTTTGGTGCATTTTACTTAGGCGGGCCATTCTGACCCCCTGCCCTATCTGGATGCGACAGTCGGTTCAGATTTCAAAAAAGTGTCCCTTGTTAAAAGTAATTAATTAGAAGTCTCTTTGGATTAGCTTTATATTAAAGAAAAAAAGTTTGTGAAGAAGATGTGTTGTTGGGATTGAGATAGAGTAGGGAAAATATATCCTTTCTAATCAAACACCTATCTTCGTCATATGGAGAGTTTGATGCTCGATTAAAGCTCCAAAAATACTATTTAGGCTATAAACTTACCAGCAACGACACCGCCTCGAGTAAGCACGCAAATTTATGCCATTTACTGGCCAAAAAGATCAAATTTAATGCACTTTTGATCATAATTTCTATTTTGTGAGACCATTTCTCATCATTTTGGTGGCACACACATCCACACGCAAGATCAGAGGTTGACTGCTTAACGAAAGTCGCCATCAATATCTTTTCACTTGCGCTAACGATTTCAAAGCGCTTAACATATAAAATTGCTTCCAACTACCGGCAACATGTTCTTTTGCACATTAGTCAGTCACTCACTTGAAAAATAATCCCGAAAAATGTAAATAATTAGCAAGCACCATCAAAAAAACAAACGCGCTAAGTCTTCTGACGTTTGAATTTTGAATACCCATTCCAATCGAAGGCTGAAGAAAACCGAGCGAGAAGCGAAGGCAAATAAAGAACAAAGGGTGGCCACCAACACCACCAACATGCTGGTGCAGCGCCTGTTGGAGTAAGCCAGTGATGCCAGGAAATTTTCTCTATAAATGCTACTTTTTCATGAGTGTTCGCTTAAAATTTCATCAATTTTGGCAGCACTAAGCAGACCCAAAAGAGCGCTGGAAGAAAAAAAGAACTAAGCTGAAAATAGAAAAATGGGCGTGGCCCAATGCACTCGACTGATTAGAATGCATTTTTGAAATATTTTTTTTAAGTGCTTGTAAAAGGAATAGCATAACTTTTAATAAAAGTGAAAATAAACAGAAATGATCACAAAAAGTTGCTGTACTCGTTGGTGTACTTGGTTTTAGTGAATTTCAAGGAACAATCCAGATTATCCAGCATCATTCAAACACGACCGCTAATTAGGCTTAAAACGGGCATATTTCCCCTAGAATTGATTGGTAGCCGAGGTCGCAACACTGAAAAGTATTTGACTAACGATCTGATATTGACTAATAAAGAAAGGGTGTTGTTGTGACACAGTGGATAACCGACCTGTTGGTTCATTAAGCAACCTCAGCTGATCCGTCAATAACGGGATGTCACAACACTAATTTCTCTTCAAACAATGCTGACTTCACTCAAATGTCCTTCGATGGTTCACACAATGTTAGAGCAGCAATGAAGCCGTCCACAAGTGTTGTCATACTTCTGCTGTGGCCAATATTGGTGCTCCTGGTTGGAACAACCCAAATCCCAACCGTTTGTGAGCTATCCGAAAGTTCTATCCCCAGACCATCGAACCGATCCGCCAGCTCAAACTGTTCCGTTCGGCAGTTTGAAAAGTTTGGAATGTTTCCTACCCAGGACTATCCGGCTCAAACTGAGTCCATGGGAGCGTTTCTGGACGTGGCCGCTAGTGTTCGAGACAAGCGTTGCCTTATACTGACCGCTTCGCTTACGTTGACCGTGAAGAAGGCGGAATCGTTTTCGTTGAACTTCATCTGTAATGGAAGCACGTTCTTCTCAAAAGCATTCCTCCTGGAGGGCGGATGTCTACGGCCCTACCCTGATATTGACCCGCGGAAACGTCCCTTCTTCCGACGGGAACGGATCAGAATCACGGACAACGCCGATGGATTGACGGTGGCGAACTTGGACTCCACTGGCAGGTTGATCGCTGAGGGTCAGTTTACATTGCCAAATGCTTCGACTGGGAAGCCTGAAGTATGCGACTGCAGATTGTTTGAGCAAATCACACAAAAGTACGACGAATGTTTGACTGCCAACTATTACGGAATTCAGAATAATTTCCTGGAAAAATATGTCACCTTCGGTATTGGGATCGTACTTTTGGTTGCCTTCGTGACGGCAATTTTAGTTCTCACATCTTCAGAAGTAGAATAAATTACACATCAATAAAGTGTGATTCAAACTCAGTTCCAACATTTTCTTACCCAAATCACATCATCAAGCCCACATTAAACACTTACCGGAATCGTCCGACCCCAGGCTGGTCAGATCTTCCCGCTTTTTGGCGTCACTTTCCTTCCGACTCAACGCTCCTCCTCCGCCCTCGGCCTTGTCCACCGTCCTCGTGCCAGGTACTACAAATAAAACAAAATATTTAGTCCAACCATTTCCTTCGCGAAGCTCCGTCACTAACCTAGCGCAGCTCCAGGCCCGCTCCCGTCCAGTCCGGCCCCGCTGCTCCGATTGCTGCTCGTTCCACTACTGCTACCGCTGTCCGCGCCGTGACCTCCCCGCGTCTGCACGGCCGTCGGCGTGTTGGTCGGGTTCGTCGACGACGACTGGATGATCTTGGTGCACATGGTCGCGCCGAGGATCGAGTTGGTGCACAGGGTGTTTTCCGATTCGGCACTTGGCGAGGACACTTCGACCTGCGGAACAAAGCGTTTAGAATCTGGTTGTTCGGGGACGTTCTGGAAGGTCCTTACCTCCGGTATCCGCTGGAGGGCACTGTCTAAACTTCGGTTGCGATGGTGCTGGGTCATGTTGATTCGAGTGTTGGTCACCTGTGACACTGGAGGTAATAGGATTCCCATTGATCTGTGGAAGAAAACAGACAGCAAAAGTTCGGCTTAGTCTCGGTTTCTGGCAGATTGAAGATTAATTTTAATGGCGGTGCGACCTTCACGGTGTCGCGGATTATTGCATCGGTTTATTTTGTTTTCACTTGAATTAAACTGCACCGAGCGCAATAAACCACCCTGAGGCAGTAAATCTCGTAAATCGATACGTTTAAGCTAGTGGGATAATTTCCGTTTTTGCTAGAGTGTAAATGTTTACCTAAAAATTGAACGCCCTCTTCTCCTTGGGAAATCCTGTCAATAATGTACAACATTGTATTCTATAGCAAAACCAACGACCAGACCGGATGATGCTCAGGCTGCTAATATTTCAGAATGGTGTGCAGAAATAAACCAGACTTTATGCGATGTCGGCGCGTAAATAACGGAGCGTCGCGATCACACCCCACAAGGGGGAGGGTGGAGGAAATGTTGCAAGAAAGATGGTGGTTCCCACGAAGCCGGGGCAACTACCAGAGTACAAGAATCTAGTCTACATAGTGGAAGTTAGGTAAACACAGAGAATGTCAGGAAATTAATGGTGCCCTATTGGTGCGCTATTTTGCGAGGGATGTTTACAATGGAGTTTGTTGAAAGTGGCTAGTATGTATCGGTTAACTTTTTCACTTTTAAAATTGTAGAGCAAATGTCAATCTTGGGTGGTAGTTGAACTTGGCCAGGAGGTTAAATAAAATAGCTTTTAATATTTAATATTCTATTGGTAGGTGATTTTCTTCTTCTATTTTGAACTCATTTTCATAAAAAAGATTTAATGTATTTTGTAAGATTCATTTTAAATGAAATCTTGTTGCATTACGGTGATGACGTTCTGAATAAAAAAAACACATGAATACAGTTCAGACTCGATTATCCGAAGGCCTTGGCAAAATTTCACTTCGGATAATAAAAACTTCGGATAATCGAAACACGATTTTTTTTTTTCGTTGGCTTATTTTTGAATGTTGAGCTTCAGTATGACCCTTAAACTACTTTAAACTTTAGAATTTTTAAATCCGTTGTTCGTGATTTGATTATCCAAAGTCCCATACAAACCTTCGGATAATCGAACTTCGGATAATCGAAACTTCGGATAATCGAGGCTTCGGATAATCGAGTCTGGACTGTAAACCTTTTCGCATTCGCATTTGCATGGAGATGGTGATCTTAGCGGGTTGCAGACTGGATTTCGTCATGTATGAATGATGATTATCCAGCCCAGGTTGCTTAGGAATTGATTGAAGGGAGTTACATTTTAATGATTAAACAAAAACTGTATCACGCAATTTAAACAACAACAAACACGGCTTAACTCACTACTGCCCAAATTTTTTTTTCGAAATGTTTTTTACCTTGTTCAGGAGGTCATTTTGAGCAACTTTTGTTCTACGAAAATCTTAACTTCTCTTGTTTTATGTTTTTCTTGTTTCATTTTTATTATTTTAATTTGCATTTATCTTGTTTAGTTTATGTTTGTTTTTGGTAGTATTTGGCCTATTCTACCACCTCCTATCATTACATTTTGCCTATCTAATTTTTTCATGTTTTTACAGTCACTTTTTAAATTTTTTGCTTGTTTTTCACATTTTCTGCTATAAAATGGTACCATTATCATTTAAATTGTAAAAAAAATAAGTAGAGGCATAGTCTGGGACACTACAAAAATTACTGCATACTTCTTTTTACTTAAAAAATAGGAAATGTTAGTAAAAAACATAGCCAAACTTGAGCCCTAAAAAAATGACACTTTTAAAAACATTGGCAAAGTCACATAAAACACGTAAAACTACCAACCCTTAAATTTTCTAAAATTTTAAGAGTTCTTCTTTCCAATGCTTTTTAAAGATCAAAAATTGGTTGAAAATGGATTTTTGCCGATTTTTTAAATCGAAGCCCGTCTAGAGGCGGGGTTCGGTTGCAGAGGGATAATGTTCTTGTACCGTAAAACGGGGTGACTTTGATAGCCGGGGTGACTTTGATAGGTGAGCGATTTTTCCGCAAAATGAAGAGTACAATTAAAATACGTACGGAATGGTTTAGAATCATACTGACCGTTGTAGAGAAGTGTTCAAAGTACCTCAAAAAGAACTTTTCATGAAATTTTGAAAAGTTTAAAAAGTTAGTTAGCAATAGTTAAGAAAATGTTGATGAAAGTCATTATTTTAAACTTCTCAAAGTGTCATGATTTTCTCAATGAACATGATTTTGAATCGAAAACGGAATGCATTTTCGGATTCTTCGGACAATTTTCCACTAGGAGAAGGTTAAATAAGTTTGTAAATAATAAATATCGATAGTTTTATAAACAAAACCAGTTTTAACAAATTTCTGACAAAATTCTGACTTTTTAGCAATTTTACCTTAAATTTATATGTATTTTGTTAAAAAGCTTATAAACTTAGTTAACTACACCCAAACGGCGGTCGCATGATTGTGGTGCATGGCGGCATGAAAGTATATCAGAATCTGCATGAAAACTGTCCTCATGCATTTTTTGCGATATAGGGGTATGACATTTTTGCCCGTTACCGACAATTATCGACATTACAGACGGCTTTTTGGTTGTATTTCACAAAAAAAACCCTTAACAGAACGAGGATTGAACCACCAACTTCTTGGTTATTAATCCGACACGCTACCACCGCGCCATGGACGCTTGATGAAAAGTGAGTGAAAGAGCACCAACATATGCTTCTTTTTGGAGTATTGCTCGGGACGGGCCAGCGTTATATGTGTTGGTGAGAACTGCAGATCGCTGAAATGTTTACACGCGGGCAAAAATGATCTAGGGGCTTGCTGCAAAAAATGTTATAAAATATGACATTTTCTGCAGCAAATCCACTGTTGCAGATTTTGAGATATATTTTTCCTTTGGGTGTAAATATAAACATGGATTTTTTTTTTCTTTAAACTATATCAGCTATTTTAGTGATGGTACATTTAACGTCCAATTAAGTTTGAACATCTTAAATATGATTTAAATAGGAAAAACTATGACTATCAAAGTCACCCCGGAATTTAAACTAAGAATTTTTAACGTAACTATTTTTCTAAACACTATTGAAAAAACTTTTTTTCCGAAATAGTGCATGTACTTGGTGTGGCGTAACCCAGTACATGTTTAACCCACCGGAGGTCGCGTACGTGTACTTTGTACACAGTTTGTAAGGGCACTTGTAAGAAAGGCGAAAACACGCGACTTCCCGAAGGTTAAGAAATAATAATCTTGAGAAAAACCTTTCCTGTTGGAAAATATTCCAAAAACAAATTGAAAACCTATCAAAGTCACCCTGGTTTACGGTACTTTGTCAATTTACCGCTTAAATAAAAAAAGTATTACTTTTCAAAACAAGTGCTGCAAAGTTCATCTTTGCAGCATCCATTTCAGTGCAGAAAAGTTCAACTTTTCAGCATTTATTGATAAATTCGACGAGTGCTGAAAAAATCAAGTTTTGCAACGAGTTCAACTTTTCAGCATCCATTTCAGTGCAGAAAAGTTGAACTTTTCAGCATTTATTTCGAAAAGTGTTAAGTTTCGATTCTCTTTTTTTGGTACAAAAAAGTAGATCACACAGATAAAAAAAATCATGGTAATATTACATCTGGGAAGGGGTACATCTTTTATGTCCAAAAAAATGTGTAATTTTACCTCTGAAAATGTGTAATTTTACCGCTTTTCTGGAGTAATGTCACTTTTCCAGTCTAAATTGAAGTAAAATTGCATAATAAAAAAGGTAATATTCAACCTTTCAAAATTACACCTTCCAAATTTACACAATTTATTACTGTGTAGTTTCACAACAGAATTGCAAAAATCGCAGAAATTACAGATTTGATCAAATCAATTTCGGCAAAGTTAAAAACAGAGGAAACATGACAATCATAGTCTCAAGAATATGTTTCAAACATTGGACAAAAACGAATGTATGACAAAAGACATAAAGTCTAAAGACATAAAAGGTCAAAGGTGCACAACATTTTAAAGGTCGAATGGACAAAAGGTCGAAAACGGACAACATATCTTAAATGTGTTGTTAATAATTTTTAATATTTGAAAGAATTTGCAATTAGCAAAAAAATACTGAAACAAGAAAAAAATATATTTAAATGAAGAAACTAGCAGTAACGTAACAGTTACGACTTTTTCTCTTCAAAACTTTTAAAGGAATTATTCATGTTTGAAGGAATGAAAAAAAAAAACTCACAAAAAACTGAGAATTTGTTTTGAAAGAATATATTTTTTGTTGAAACAATTCAAGTATGAAATAAGGCTGAACTTACAAATATAACATCACGGAAAATACAGACGATAACATCGAATCTTAAGTTTACATCAACCGAGCTTAAATGTGATTCATAATTTCCGTGTCGAGTAAATTTACACTTTTTTTTCAGTGTATGTTTTATTTCGGATTTTTAACAAAAAATAAATAAATATCAAAATACACGGAAAGGAGACCAAATCCCTAATCACGGTACACTTTACAAAAACTAGCTAACCCTTATTTTTATTAGGTATGCAAAATTAGAAAAATGGACGGTTTTGACTGGAATTTCAAAGAAATTGGCAGACGCATTCGAATAAGGAACCTCTGCCGATTTGATGATGTTTTTACGGTATAATCCTCTCCACCGTCAATTTGCGGTCGAAGGATTTTTCGGGGTACACCTCCTCAATGCAGCTGCATTCTGGATTTGGGATTACTTTTTTCCCCCGTAACCGGAAACACTTCAGACGTGCAAGATTTGCTGCACCCCAGACACCCAGAACAACAACAACGCCGAACCCATATCTCATCGCCGCCGCCGCAGTCACGCGACATCATAAGTCACCCAAAAGAAGTCAGTGCTTCCCCTCCCTCTCCCGCATACATGACTTTATTCATTTCGTTTTCCCAACTTTGGCTGGCAAAGAATGGCGTATAAATCAACTCAACGAACGTGCGTGCGTGCATAAAAATAGCTTGTGCCTCTTGACGTTTTCCAGAACCCCCCGATTTGATGGTGCACTCTCTCTGCTGAAGAGATATAGATTATGCGTGATGCGCCCTTGGCGAGAAGGTGTCACTAAACACGTCGTCTCGGTCATCGTCACCATCATCATCATGGTCGTGAGTTGCAACCCGAGGAGAGTGCATTATCGTGAAATACGACACACCAACTTGGCTGCAGAAGCAGCATCGCCTGAACCTCTTAAGAAGGGTCCACGAGGGGTCCCCTCGACTCGAGCCAAAGTCCCAATCGGTGACGATGGGTAATTATTCACCACTAACTAAACGCAACGAAAAGAAGTGAAGAGTCAAACAGGTTCGAATGCGGCTCGGTGTAACCTTATATCTAGAATCTCAGGGACGACGACGTAAGTCCCGCAGAACGAAACCGCACAATGTACCTTGTGCATCGGTAATTAAGTTGAAGAACAAGTTACTCATTCTGAACGACGATGCACCGAGCTCGCAGAGTTGTTACATCGAAGTTCTTGATTGAAAATAACCAAAGGAATCATGTTACTTGGGCGTTCTAATCGAAGAGGGAAAAGCAATATCGATTGCAAGCTCAGCTTAGAACAGTCCACCTGAGGTGTGCGCGCATGGCTATGGTTCTAGAAACCGGTTGCGTTGTTGACACTACAGTCACGGGCTCGGTGTGAAGCGTTACGTAACGTGTTACGACATGAATCCGTTGTGTACTTGTAACGAGACACGGTAGCTTTGTATCAGCAGTGAGGCGTTTCTTAGTCAAAACGAGCCTCAATTAAACAATATCAAGTTCAGCTTAGTCTATGATCTTGAACCTTTCTAACTGTCCAGTATCGAGAAGATCTTAATTTCAGTTAATTACCAACAGCCGCATTCCAGCTTCAAACGCACTTGACCCAGTCCAATGGCACCATCATCTCTGTCACAAGTTGCTCCCACGTCGAATAACCCATCAACCTTCGGCATTGATCTCTCTGATGTGCAATACCAGCTTTCAGGGCCATCGGTCGTCTTCTGCAAACGCCGTGGAATTCTTAGCGGAAAGCGTAACAAACCGTGGAATGCACAGAAATCAACGACCGACGTATTTCGTGACCATCATCACCATCGGCTTATGTTGCCAACATAGCGCTTCGACATCACTAGACGATGTTGGTGATGAGAAGAAATAACTGTTTTGTAATTGAATTACAGCGCGGTAATTAGCGCGCGTGGTACTGCGATTACGTTGCACGCGAATGGTCCCACAACCCCCGCAGCAAAAGTCAGGAAGTTCTGAACCAGTAATTTATGTGTTTAATTTCAGCCAGACTGGTTCGGACTTGGGATGGGAGGATGCTGAGAGTGTCCGATTTGCTGATGCTAAATTAGAGCTCAAGTCCGCGAGATGTGTGGCTACTGGGGTCACTTCAAGCAGATAAACAAGGGTGGATTCGTGATGTTAAGTACCGTATATGGGGGTGACTTGTCACTTTTCAATTCAATTCATTTTATTTACCGAAATAACAATTTTACACCTTGGCTGGTTCTTAGAGATTTAGAGCTCACTGCATTTTTCGGAATCACTGCTTGGTAACAGAAGATCGTAAGATCTAATCACAAAGAACAGATGTATATCATTGCACAAACAGCATTGAAAAACGTGTGTAAAAATTCAAACCAAAAAACGTTGAAAAGAGCTAGGGTGTGCACCACCCGCCTAGATAGCGCCACTTCCAAAATCATGATGACCTACAGTAGCAGAACGTTGGACCATCTAATCACTGCATAAATCATTCCGTACGAACGACATCCGACCAATGCCTGACTGTCCTTCATCAGAGGGTTGCAATTTTACGCGCCAAAGAAGGTAAACAAAACGAAATCGGACATGTTCGATGAG